>NC_063191.1:5979783-5997283 GCF_017589495.1 Alosa alosa
TAAAACAATAGTTTTACTTACTTAAAATGTTATAGTAAGTAGAATTCAGGTTTTGTTTTTTGTTGAGATTACTTGCGTAAAATGAGTGTTACTTAATTTTGAGGTAGAAAAGTAAACATGCAAACTTATTATCCTTGCAATTCCCATTCCAGATTTGTCTGTAATGTCAAGTTGTGCAAACAAACGCTCACTTAGTGTAGTGAACTTACAGTACACAGAATTGCTATTTCAACTAACTTGGTCATTACAATTACAAGTAAAGTATACTGCATGTTTATTAAACACAACAGGTGTATTGAAGTTGTGCTAAAATGTCACAATTCAGCTAACTGATATGACAAAATTGCATTTCCAGAATGCCACAGGCCCGGCCTACATATTGTTAAAGGGATCACATATTAATCTTTACTGAAATTCAATCCTAAGTTACAATAACAAAGTGACAGTAAAGGCTATATATATACTGTTTATATTGATACATCACCCCATCAATGACTATCCAAAACAGACTAATCATGTGAACTAGTGCTGACAGTTATAGACAGACACAGATCTGTAGCTGGAAAACATACCCTGTCTCTGCTAAGTTACTGAGGCTAAATGTGAGCTTGATTAGGATTTTTGGGTGATCTCCTTGCAAACTTATGTTGCTTCTAGAAATGGTGGTGTTAGTGGCTGTCCATTAAATGGCACTCTCCTCTTGCCTTAACAATATCATATATACACTGAACTGCAGAAATCAGGCCTTTGAATGCAATGGAAAAACAAAGTCCTGACTCACCGTGGACATCAAAGATTAGGGGGTTCCCTGATCCGCTGGACAAACCCAGGTGTGTGCCACATATTGGTGGTACATAGTGAGGTTTCCCCTTCTCTGTGCAGTACTTTCAGAGTGTAAAACAATATATAAATAAACATAACATGTTGCTGATGTTCTACCCACAGCATTAGAGTGTTTTGGATAGTCATCTACTTGTGCGATGCATCCACATAAATTACACACCAACAGTATATAACTGTTAGTGTCACTGTCACTTTATTGTAATTTAAGATTGAATTTCAGTAAGGATTAATATGTGATATCTTTACAAATATGTGGGTCAGGGCAGTGGCATTCTGGAAATGCATTGTGGGAAATGTAACATCAGTTAGCACACCTTGTGTTTAATAAACACACAATATACTTTACTTGTAATGGCCAAGTTAGTTTAAATAGGAATTCTCATAGTGTAAGTGTACTACACAAAATAAACATTTGTTTGCACAACTTGGAATTCCTATTCCAGATTAGTCTGTAATTTCAAGACAATCGGTTTGCATTTTTTTTTAAAACTAAGGTTAACTAACAGGTTAAGTAAGGTTAACTAACTAACTTCACAGTGTAGCAAAACTTAAGCAATTTAAGTATAGTTTACTTGACTTAAATGATCATGTTCACTTTTCCACCTCAACATTAAATTACTCCTTTTAGCCAGGTAATCTCAAAAAACAAAATCAACATAATCAACAAAAGACAATAACTGAGTTATACTAACTAAATTTAAGTAAGAATAGCTATTTGATTTTACAGTGCAAAGTGACTTTCCCAAAACTGAATGCATGTGAGATTCAACACATTCTTCCTGTTGTGTGACTGTGGAATTACTTTGAATTGCCATTAATTTAATTCAACTTCCTGTCATTCCGATTCCAATTCAAATTCAACTTCCTGTGGGGCGGAGCCAATTCAATTCAAATTCCAATTTGTGAATTGAATAGAGATCCATTCTAAAATTCGGAATTTTGCACAAGCCTGGCTTACTCCACGTACTACTAATGTCTTTACTTTTACTGAATAGTTTTTCGTTAAGTTTTATTTCTGGATTTCATTTTTATTTGCCTTTTTGATACTGCAACTGGACAAATATCTAATCTTTATTCCAACGTTGGAGTGTGCGTGTATATCCCACCCAGGCAGAGCATCTCCATTGCAGAGCATCTCCATTGCAGAGCATCTTCATTGACATCACATCTCCATTGTAGAGCATCTCCATTGCAGAACATCTCCATTGCAGCTTGATGTTGACTACAGTTGTCTATGTTATTCAGAAGATACATGGGAATGGGTATAGGACTGCAGCCAGCCTCATGTGCCAGCCAGATGTGCCAGCCAGATGTGGCTGCAGGAGGACAACTGACTTCTGACTGAACAGAACGAGAGTGTGAATTGGAAGACAAAGATCCAAAGAAAACTTCCAAGGTTAACACCAAGGTCAAGGAAAACCGGTGTCTGTTTGAAAGAAAAACGTTAAAAAGTTGGACTGGATTTGGCTAATGAAATGACAGTCCTTTGGACTGATGATGCAAAACTCTATGGGCACAGACAAAACAATGAACTGACCAATGAAACACCATACCCATTACACACACACACACACACACACACTGCTCATACCATACCTATTACACACACACACACACACACACACACACACACTGCTCATACCATACCTATTACACACACACACACACACACACACACACACACACACTGCTCATACCATACCTATTACACACACACACACACACACACACACACACACACACACACACACAAAACACACACACACACTGTTCATACCATACCTATTACACACACACACACACACACACACACACACAAAACACACACACACTGCTCATACCATACCTATTACACACACACACACACACACTCGAACACACACACACTGCTCATACTGTACCATACCTATTACACACACACACACACACACACACACACACTGCTCCATACCATACCTATTTTGAAACATGGAGGAGCCTTGGATTTGTCTTGGTGCTGCTTTGCTTTGTCTAGCCCAGGGTGCCTTAAATCGGTGCAGTGCCCAATGAAATCTCAAGACTAGAAGGCATCCTGGATAGCGAAACACAGTGTCAGGAAGTTCAGCCTCAGGTCACAGGTCATGGGTCCTCCAACAGCATAATGACCCACAACACACTAAAAGCACCCAAGAATAATTATAGAGCAAAGAGTGGACCTTTCTGAAGTGGCTGTCCATGAGTCCAGACCAAAATCCCATGGAACGTCTCTGGAAAGAGAAACATGTAGTCTGCGGAAGGCACCCTTCAAACCTGAGAGGTTGAAGGAGCAGTGTGTGTGTGAGGGCTTCTCTTTTTGCTTTTGTGTTGAAACCGCATCAGTAAGCACCAGTCTTGCAGGGAACGATTGGGTTGACACCGCATCAGTAAGCACCAGTGTGAATAGTGTGTGAAACAGGTCAAATTAGACCAGAAGAATCTCTGTTACAGCAACATTGATTCGGTGGAGATTTCATGGGAGACTGGATTAAATCTGAAAGGCCTGTAATCTAGAGAGTCAATAAAACCCAATCAGCATAGCAATCCTATAATCAACACTCAGACACAGAGTGGGCATGGGGCTCATATATATTTATATATGTGTGTGTGTGTGTGTGTGTGTGTGTGAGAGAGAGAGAGAGAGAGAGAGAGGCATGGGGCTCATATATATTTAAACAACCTTGGAGCAGTGCTCTTCCGGATCCTTCCGTGACAGAGGTCGGGATGCTGTCAGCTGCTGAGATTCAGCCAAAGAGTTGTTCACTCTGTGGACACAGTGGGTTGTTTCACTCACACACACACACACACACACACACACACACACACACACACACACACACACACACACACACACACACACACACACACACACACACACACAGTGGGTTGTTTCAAACTCACAAAGTTTGTCTTTACAGTTTTGAAGAGATGTTTACTAATTCAGGACTACTGTAGGTGTATTTCATGTCAAACTGAAAAGGTAGGCTGCTTTTCCAATTACGAGACATGCAACTGAGTATTTCTTACCAAGACATAGAAAGGAACCAACTAATGCTGTCTATTTCTCTATTAGTGTTTCCCATACAATCTCTTAAGTGTTCCTCTAAACTGCCCCTAGAGGTGGGTTTACGTTGGACTTTTTTGTTGGTCATTCCGATTAAAGTATTACGAATGAAAATGTGTGTGATCTGTGTACATGGGGTACGCTATTCTGATCAGATGCTCTCAAACGCTCTAGAATCGCTGCAATCATATTCTGTTCAATGGAAATAAGAGCAGAATACACCAGTTCTTTCATTCTAATCGAATCGGCAGTTTTATTCCAATCAAGGTGTTTATGTGTGTCATTTCTATTCCAATTGAGCCATTATTCCGATTCCAATTGAGCCATTATTCCGATTCTAATGGGAATAGAAGTGTCCATGTAAACCATGTAAATGTGTCGCATCCCAGGCATATCTTTTTTTTTTTCATTTTGCATTTTTTCACTTTGCATTTGCAAGGAATTAAAAATCAGTATTTATATTGATGTGTTTTCTTTCAATTCAATGAAACTCAAAATGCATTGCTGTACAAATCTTTGTCTTATACCACAGTACCACAGAGCTTAAGTCAAAACAGTAACACATTTTAGGATCTAAGATATTTGTTTTTTATCTGACAAAAGTCATCATTCCTCCTTCTGACACTTCTCCTCCTCACCTCCTCCTTGCATTCTGACATGTCCTGAGTCTCCTGAGCAGATCCATTCTAAAGGGATAGAGACAGGCATCACCAGATAGACCCTGACAGATAATTCAGCACAAACCCACACACACACACATTTCAGGACCTTGGACATTCACCCCACCCAGATACTTAATTTACCCAACCCTGGACATTTACCCCACCCTGGGTCCAACACTACTAACTGCCTGGGTCTCTGAGCTGGTAGGGGTCCCCAGGGCCAGCTGATTACGTTACTCTTCACCACAAACAGTTCCTCCGAGAACCATCTTGAAATCCATGGCCCATACCATACTGGCTATGAGCTCCATTATAAGGCTACATCACTGCGACTAAACCATTGAATGTAACAAGCCCCGCAAAGTATGACCAGAGAAAGAGTGTACAAATGACTAGAGTAAAGAGTGTGCAGATGAGTATAGATGAGTATAGAGTGTGCAGATGAGTATAGATGACTATAGAGTGTGCAGATGAGTATAGAGTGTGCAGATGAGTATAGAGTGTGCAGATGAGTATAGATAGTATAGATGTGCAGATAGTATAAGTGGCACAATGAAGATAGATGACTATAGAGTTATGCAGATGAGTATAGAGTATGCGAATGAAATATAGATGAGTATAGGGAGTATGCAGATGAAGATAGATAGTATAGAGTGTGCAGATGAAGTATAAGAGTGTAGAATAGTATAGAAGTGTGAAAAATGAAGTATAGAAGTGTACGAATGATATAAGTGCAGATAGTATAGAATTAATACGAATGAAGTATAGATGACTATAGGGGGGGCAGATAAGTATAGAAATTATTAAAGATGAATTATAGATGAGTATAGAGTTAATACGAATAGTATAAGTTATTACAGAATGACTATAGAAAGTGCAGATGAGTATAGAGTGTGCAGATGAGTATAGATGAGTATAGAGTGTGCAGATGAGTATAGAGTGTGCAGATGAGTATAGATGAGTATAGAGTGTGCAGAATGAGTATAGATGAGTATAGAGTGTGCAGATGAGTATAGAGTGTGAAGATGAGTATAGAGTGTGCAGATGAGTATAGAGTGTGCAGATGAGTATAGATGAGTATAGAGTGTGCAGATGAGTATAGAGTGTGTAGATGAGTATAGAGTGTGCAGATGAGTATAGATGACTATAGAGTATGCAGATGAGTATAGAGTGTGCAGAATACCAGAGTGTGTGTGTGCGTGTGTGTGTGTGTGTGTGCGTGTGCGTGTGCGTGTGTGTGTGTGTGTGTGTGTGTGTGTGTGTGCGTATGTGTGTGTGTGTGTGTGTGTGATCTGCTACAGATGTTGGGTCTGGCCCCTCTCCTGTCCTCTGCTGTTCACATGGGCATGTCTGGACTCTTTGAAGCTCAGCATGCCACCTTCAACACTGCCACATGGTTTCCACGGCGACTGTTCTCGTTACCGCTTGTCACCTCCAGATAAGCGCTCAATGACAATACCTTCTGTCAACACTGTTGTCATAGCGATGCTTATTAGCGTTGTACTAATGAGATTCGACCTTATCAATCAACAGGGGAATTTCAGTGCAAATGGGTCTCTTTGCCTTGAGGGGAGACAATCCTCTTGCATTAGATTGGTCAGCGTCTCTCTCTCTCTCTCTCTCTCTCTCTCTCTCTTTCTCTCTCTCTCTTTCTCACAATTTTCATAGGACACATATTTACAGACACACACACACACACACACACACTCTGAGAAATAATCTACTGAAGCACTCTGAAACTAATGAACTTCTCATGCCATTCTCCTCTGTGGCATATATTGTGAACAGGAGCATTGTGGCCTCAGCCGTGGCGCAACTGGCTGGGGCACCTGCACCGTACGCCGGCGACCCGGGTTCGATTCCCGCCCCATGGTCCTTTCCGGATCCCCCTCCCAACTCTCTCTCCCACTCACTTCCTGTCAATCTCCACTGTCCTATCCAATTAAAGGCATAAAAAGCCCCCAAAAAAAAAAAAAAAACAGGACCATTGTGCATGTGGTGACTGCAGAGCCGCTGCGATTGGCCAGTAAGTGCACCCAGAGCTGCTGTGATTGGCCAGTAAGAGTCCCCAGAGCCGCTGTGATTGGCCAGTAAAGACAGAAGTGCACCCAGATGGTTATTTAGCAGGATTTACCTTGTATGAACATTTGCAGTAAATCAGACCAGTACTTCTGACATAGACGGACAGACAGACCTAATTACAATCCCCTCTTCCCAGTACCATAGGAGAGGGTCTTGCTGTTGTTCTTTGGGAGTTGGTTATCATGTTACTGACTTATCAGCAAATCTTTTATACTGTGTGTGTGTGTGTGTGTGTACCTGCATGAATATGTGTGGTGATTAGCTTGTGTGTGTGTGTGTGTGCGTGTGCGTTTGCGCGTGTGTCTGTGTCTGTGTGTGTGTGTGTGTGTGTGTGTGTGTGTGTGCAGTGTATGTGTGTGTGTGTGTGTGTGTGTGCGTGTGTGCATATGTGTGTGTGTGTGCGTGTGCGTGTGCGTGTGCGTGTGTGTGAGTGTGTGTTTGTGTGTGTGTGTGTGTGTGTGTGTGTGTGTGTGTGTCTGTGTGTGTGTCTGTGTGTGTGTGTGTGTGTGTGTGTGTGTGTGTGTGTGTGTGATGGTTATTTGTGACTGATGAAGTACTCCCCTTTCTGTCCTCCACTAGTGCAGTGCTAGTGCTTCCTCTCAGCTGAAGAGAGCTTTCATTAATCAGTACCAGTATTACAGCATTACCCTACACAGACACACACACGCAAAACCTCAAACACACACCTGGTTCTACCTACACATACGCAAAGTTCGGATGGACGCGAGCCGCATCTGTGCTCTCACACACACCTACCTACCTGGGCAATCTGCACATGCACACATGCACACATACACAAGCCTGGGCGGTGTGCATGCACACACATGCGCACACATACACACGCACACACACACACACACACACACACACACACAAGAGCGCACACAAGGAGCCAGCAAATCGCACAGACGTTAGGCCTGGGAAGACCCACAGGGCTGTGGGATGCAAACAAGGGGGTCACTGTTTGGTTGCCTCTCATTGATTAATTGATGGTGTTTGCCTGATATAAAGACCAAGATGAGCCACTTCAAAAGAGAATGGAGGAACAGAGAGATAGAAGATGGAAGGAGAGAGGGAAAAGATCTGGAGACAAGATGGGAGGAGAAGATCAAAGGGAAGGAGATGTTGAGGAAGGGGAGGAAAAAAGATCCCGGAAAAGGAAGGAGTTAAGAACAAAAGGTCCGAATAAAGAGGGTGAAAGTCTGAAAGAGAATAAAGATCGGAAAAGAAGATAGACTGGGATATCGTCCTTACTGCAGTTATGGAGCCAAGCATCCACACAGTCAGAAGACAAGCAATGATCTCAAAGAACAAGAAAGGAGGCAAAATGTTGTTTTGGACAGGGAGAGAGAGAGAGGGAGAGAGGGAGAGGAGAGAGAGAGAGAGGGGAGGGAGAGAGGGAGAGAGAAAGAGAGAGAGAGAGAGGGAGGGAGAGAGAGAGAGAGGATGAGAGGGAGAGAGAGAGAGGGATGTAGGGGACGGAGGGAGAGGGATGTAGGGGCAGAGGGAGAGAGAGAGAGGGATGTGGGGCAGAGAGAGAGAGAGAGAGAGAGAGAGGGAGAGAGAGAGAGAGAGAAGAGAGAGAGGGATCTTAAAGGGGCAGAGACTCGAAAAGTTTGGGGGTCTCGGAGATCAGATCAAAACAGAAATGGAGAAAACAGAGTGAAAAGTAGACAAGGGGAGAAAAAAAGCTACAGAGTTAAGGAGGATGTGTGATTGTCTGATGTACAAAGAAAGAGTGGGGGAAAGAGAAAAAAAAGAAAGATGTAAGAAGATAATGTGTGTAATAATATTATGTGTGTGTGTGTGTGTGTCTATATAAAGATAGTAATATATGTAATGTGTGTGTGTGTGTGTGTGTGTGTAAGTGTGTGTGTATGTGTGTGTAATAATGTGTGTGTATAGTCTATGTATGTATGTGTATGTGTGTGTGTGTGTGTGTGTGTGTGTGTATGTATGTAATATCCTATATAAAGATGTGTTATATGTAAGTGTGTGTGTGTGTGTGTGTGTGTGTGTGTATGTGTAGTAATGTAAAGTGTGTGTGTAAGTGTGTGTGTATGTGAGTGTATTAGTCTGTAAGTGTAATGTTTATATGTAATATTTGTGTGTGTGTGTGTGTGTGTGTGTGTGTGTGTGTGTGTGAGTGTATGTAAGTGTGTGTAAGTGTGTGTAAGTGTGTGTGTGTGTGTGTGTGAGTGTATGTAAGTGTGTGTAAGTGTGTGTCTATGTAAGTGTGTGTATGTGTGTGTATGTGTGTGTGTGTCTAAGTGTGTGTATGTGTGTGTGTGTGTGTGTGTGTGTGTGTAAGTGTGTGTAAGTGTGTGTATGTGTGTGTGTGTGTGTGTCTATATAAGTGTGTGTATGTGTGTATATGTGTGTGTGTGTCTAAGTGTGTGTATGTGTGTGTGTCTATGTAAGTGTGTGTATGTGTGTGTGTGTGTGTGTAAAGAAAGCGAGATGTGAAATGGCTGGATGATTTCACTTCCTTTTTCCTTCAGCAGGCGACTGAAATCTCTGGCCAAACTCCACCTCCATCTATCACTTCACTTCTTCTGTCCATTTCTGCTCTCTCTGCACACTCTTCTATCTACACATCTGTACATCTACATATACATCTACACATACATCTACACATCTGTACATCTACACATCTGTACATCTACACATCTGTACATCTACACATTAGGGCTGGGACAACGCGTCGACGTAATCGATTAAGTCGACGCAAAAAAAAATAAGTCGGCATAAAATATCGCGGCGTCGATTTGTCAGGCAAAAGCCGTGCTGCCAAATATTTTGAATTTTACACCTTCAGTGTTTCCCATACGTTGACTAATCTGTGGTGGGGCGCCACAAAACCGGTCGTCACACATTGATGTTCTATGTTGTACTACCGGTATTTAAATTAAAGATTCTTTGAGCTGCACTTTTTACGCATGCAGCCTTTCCCTGCCCCGCCCGCTCTCTCTCGTAACGAGCCCCCTGCCCCTCCTCTGCATGTGCATTTAACACAAAATATTCACGATTGTTGAAGGATTGATGTTGCCACATAGAAGCATTGCATAGAACACGGCTGGCTAAATTGCTATTAAATCCGCTTAGCATTATGACCATGCTGTGCAAATTTGTTCAAAACTGCTGCAGTCAAGTTAACTCTGCTAGGTCTATCACAACAGTACATTGAGGAGACCAAACTTAGTTAAGTTATGCAATCAAGCAGTATCTCAAAGCAAACGTTAGAATACTGTTTGGATGTTGAGTTTAGCATGCTTACTTACAGCTGCTTGTCAATTTCGTTACTCAGGGCTCATTTTATTGACTCTGACACTGAATGTTTGCAAAATCCCGATGTAAATGGAAAAGTGTTTTCCAAGATTCCAACTACGTTAGTTCTTGAATTTCCCCTGGGGATCAATAAAGTATCTATCTATCTATCTATCTATCTATCTATGTTATGAATTGCATCCATACATCAGCTGCGTTTTAACTGCGTTAGTGTTACAATTATTGCAAGGAACGAGCGTCTTAAAGTGACAGGCACTCAATTAGACCTATACACTACTGAACTTTATTGAATGCTACCTCTGACTAAGAATGCATTACTTTGCACTTGTATAGTCTTTTATTTTGGAATTTTAAGAGCAATAAACATATATTGCAATGTTAAGGAATTCATGTTTTTTTTTCATTCAGATATATAAATCAACATGTATAAATTGCTATTAGTCAATTAATGGGGAGATAATCGATAATCGAATCGAATCGAAATCGAATCGGACTGAAAAAATTAATCATTAGATTAATCGATGCATCGAAAAAATAATCACTAGATTAATCGTTTAAAAAATAATCGTTTATCCCAGCCCTACTACACATACATCTACACATCTGTACATCTCCACATCTGTACATCTACACATACATCTACACATCTGTACATCTACACATACATCTACACATTTGTATATATTGTTTGTATTGTTTGTGTATGTGTATGGTTATTGTTATTGTTATTATGCTGTTAAATTATATTAAGCATATTAATACTACTACTGGTATTTTTCAGCTATTTGATTCTACAATAAACTGCTGATTTTCATTTCAATGTAATGTTTATCGAAGTCACTTTGGACAAAAGCATGACCATGACCATAAACGTGTATTTTGATTTTAGTGAAACAACTTGCTTATTTCACAGACCGAATGTATACATATACATCTATACATCTGTCTATCTATACATCTACATACAGTACATCTACTATAAATCTACAAATCTGTATATTTACGCATCCATCCACCCATCAATGTACTGTATACACAATACAATGTACTCTACATGACTGTGAGTGGGTGGAAGTGGATATGTATATAAATGTAGGTGAAACAGACGCCCAGACAGAGACATATATTTATGCATGAACATGCTGTCCAACACACACAACACACAATCTGCACTTGAGTGACACAGTTAAGTATCCATCATTAATTATTAATGAAATAATTAACCCTGATGCACAAGTGTAGTGTGGTGATTACAGTCTGCTAATGACTGAATTAATTGATTTTATGTAAATGTAATTAATTCTGTTGCAGATAGATATTGAGCAAATCTAAAAGGGTCAACATGTGAAAATATCATTTAAACATGGTTAACACACATAAAGTCATTAACGCGCGCACGCACACACACACACACACACACACACACACGCACACACACGCACGCACGCACGCACGCACGCACACACATGCACACATATATACCGAAGTGCGCGCCCGTGCACACACACACACACATACACACACATACACACACACACATCTTGGCAGCATTACTTAGCCTCACTTCTAGGGGAATGTTGATAAATAAATAACACTTCAGTTCTATGAGGAGATTTTGACAGACAGGACAATAAATGGTTTAACTTCAGCAATGCTGGCTGGCAAACAGGCTTATCAGTGACGAGAGTTAAATGAAACAATTATTAGAACACACTTCCTTCCATTTACTTTACTTTATTTGAGAGTCAGATAAAACATTGGAATACATTGACTTCCTCCACGGGTGCTGCTTCGCCAAGTGGCCTGTAGCCCTGGGCAACCTCAGCTCTGTGTTCTACACACTAACACTTATCTACTACATACTTATATTCTACAGGTGCAAGTGCATGGGTGTGTGTATGAGATGTTTTTTTCAGTATATGCATGGGTACAGTTGTGTAGCCTATTTGAGATATTTGTTCTATATATGTATGAGAGTGTGCACTGTGCATATGATATGTTTTCTATACATACATGTATATGAGAGTGTATACGAGATGTTTTTCTGTATACATGTACGTATATGAGAGTGTGAATATGAGATGTTTGTGTAATGGTGGAGGTGTATATGAGATGTTTTCAAAGTCAAAGTCAAAGTCAGCTTTATTGTCAATTTCTTCACATGTTCCAGACATACAAAGAGATCGAAATTACGTTTCTCACTATCCCACGGTGAAGACAAGACATATTTTACCAATTTTAAGTCCACAGACAAACATAACATTCAAGTAAACAAAAAAGTAAGTAAATAAGTAAATAAGAGGGGCACATATAATAATGAAAAAAATAAGAGCAGCAAAATTTTGTTGAAATTGTGCATAGACAGTCAATAAAAACTAGTGCAAAGTCAGGCCAATAAGAGGCTTGGGTAGTTCTGTTTGACCTGAGTAATGAAGAAAGTGGCATAGTGGTGCAAGTTATGTAAGAGCAGCAGAAGTGTTGTGTTTTCAGGACAACAACACCAAGTTGTAAAGTGTACAAGTGTGCAAGTGTTCAAGTGTGCAAGTGGAGTAGTGCAGGCGGCCATTGTGGGTCCAATGTCCAGGATGTTATGTAGCTGAGGGTGGAGGGGAGAGGGAGGGAGAGAGTTCAGCATCCTTACAGCTTGGTGTATGAAGCTGTTGGTGAGTCTGGTAGTGCGGGAGCGCAGGCTTCTGTACCTCTTCCCAGAGGGCAGTAGATCAAACAGATTGTGAGCGGGGTGACTTGCATCACTCACAATTTTGGTGCCTTTGCGGGTGAGGTGGGTGGTGTAAATGTCCTTCAGGGAGGGAGTGAAGCACCAATGATCCTTCCAGCTGTGTTCACTATGCGCTGCAGGGCTTTCCTGTTGTATTCAGTGCAGCTTCCGCCCCACACAGCGATACAGCTGGAGAGGATGCTCTCAATGGTGCCTCGGTAGAATGTGGTCATGATGGCTGGTGGAGCACTTGCTCCAAGTACAGGCGGGCTGAGCTCTCTTAAGCCAGTGATGCAGTGTTGGTGGTCCAGGAGAGGTCTTCGCTGATGTGCACCCCCAGGAATTTGGTGCTGCTCGCTCTCTCCACCACAGCACCGTCGATGGTCAGTGGCAGGTGTTGGGTGTGACCTCTCCGAAGTCAACAACAATCTCTTTGGTCTTGCTGGCGTTCAGCAGGAGGTTTGTTGTCCCTGCACCACGTGGTCAGATGGTCGACCTCCAACCTGTATTGAGTCTCGTCGCCCTTGGTGATGAGACCCACCAGAGTTGTGTCGTCAGCAAATTTCACTATGTGATTGTTGCTGTAGGTTGCAGTGCAGTCATCGTCAGCAGGGTGAAGAGCAGCGGACTGAGCACGCAGCCTTGGGGGCCCCTGTGCTCAGTGTGATGCTGCTTGAGGTATTGTTGCCAACCACGTACTACTTGGGGCCTCTGACAGAGGAAGTCCAGTAGCCAGTTGCAGAGGTAGGTACTGAGTCCCAGTTTGTCGAGTTTGCAGATGAGTTGTTGTGGTATTATGGTGTTGAATGCAGAACTGAAGTCTATAAACAGCAATCTCACATATGAGTCTCTTTTTTCCAGGTGGGTGAGGGCTGGGTGGAGGGCAGAGCAGATTGCATCCTCTGTAGACCGCTTGGCTCGGTATGCAAACTGGAAGGGTCCAGGGTGGGGGAGAATGGCTTTGATATGTGACATGACAAGCCGCTCAAAGCACTTCATGATGATGGGTGTCAGTGCCACAGGGCGGTAGTCATTGAAGCAGGATGGAGCAGTTTTCTTGGCACAGGTATGATGGTGGCAGCTTTGAAACATGATGGGGCGATGGCTTGCTTCAGGGAAGTGTTAAAGATGTCTGTGAAGACATCCTTAAAGCTCCCTCGCGCAGTCCTTCAGCGCCACGACCTGGGATGTTGTCTGGACCTGTTGCCTTACGGGTGTTGATAGCAGCAAGTGTCCTCTTCACACTGTCGGCAGAGAGGCACAGGGGCTGCTCATGTAGAGGGGGATGGGTCTTCTGTGGGCAGGTGCTGTTTTGTGCTTCAAAGCGAGTAAAGAGCGGTTCAGGTTGTTGAGCAGAGGGATGTTGCTCTCACAGCTCTGTGGCGGGGCTTGTAGTCCGTGAGGGCCTGAATGCCCTGCCATAGGCTTTGTGAGTTCCTGCTGTCTTTGAAGTGGGTGGTTATCTTGTGAGTGTATTCCTTTTTTTGCTTCCTTGATGCCACGGGACAGGTTGGCTCTCGCTGTTTTCATGCCAGCTTCATCCCCAGCTCTGTAGGCTTTGTCTCTGGCCCTCAGCAGCCTGAGGGACATCCCCTGTCAGCCATGGCTTCCAGTTAGCCAGTGATGATGTCTTTTGTGTGGGTCACATCATCGATGCACTTGGTGATGTAAGAGGTTACAGTGTCTGTATACTCCTCTATGTCTGTCCGGTTGTTGTAAGTGGCTGCCTGCTTAAACATTTCCCAGACTGTTGTGTCAAAGCAGTCTTGAAGAGCATCGGAGGCTCCCTCAGGCCACACTTTTACCTGCTTACGAACCCGGTTTGTTAAGCTTTTACCCTTTGTCTGTATGCGGGCATTAGCATAACAGTGATATGGTCTGAAAGTCCAATGTGGGGAGGGGGTGGCTTTGTATGCTCCTTTGTGTGTAGTGTAGACCAGGTCCAGGATGTTATCTCCTCTTGTTGGAAAATCAACATGCTGGTGTAGCTTTGGAAGTACAGTTTTTAGATCAGCATGGTTAAAATCTCCAGTGAAGATGGTGAAACCGTCTGGGTGTGCCGTCTGTTGTTCACTGACAGCCTGGTACAGTTCACTAAGAGCAGCGTTCTTATCGCTGTTGTTGTTGGTAGGCGGGATGTATACTGCGACTAGTAGAATCGCAGTAATTTCCCTTGGCAGGTAAAAAGGACGGCACTTTATGATCATAAACTCTGCCAGTGGTGAGCAGTGTTTGCATACTACTACAGTGTCCCGGCACCATTAAGTCCACGGATGTAAACACAGATTCCTCCTCCTCGTGATTTACCTCCCTTTACAATGGCCCTGTCTGCTTCGATAGCATGCTAGCTGCTCCAGTTGTACAGCAGAGTCCGGAATGTTGTCATTTAACCAAGTCTCAGTGAAGACGAGCACACAGCAGTTACTTACTGTCGGTTCGTTGATCTCAGCAGTCGTATGTGATCCATTTTGTTGTCCAGTGATCGTACATTTGCCAGGAGAATGGATGGTATGGCTGGGCGAGTTGGGCTGGCCGCTAGCCTGGCCGGACGCCTCAGCTTGCCCCTCTTCTGCTTCCTCGCGCACACCGCTTCCGGCGCTTTCTTTCCGGGGAGGAGCAGCAGGCGAGTCCGGTGTTGTTGCAGGCGGAGTAGTCCGAGTTCCTTTAAGCGTCTCTGTTGCAAAGTCCAGAACGGCTGCAAAACTTGCTTTGCAGATGTCAATTAAAACTGCCTGCTGTACTTTGTAGTACGGCGTAGTAAGACAAGGCGAACACGTAAAACTTTCGGACAAACACTTTTAAAGCGAACAAAACACCGTACGGTTGGGACAGAGAGAGGTCGCTGCGTGTGTACGCGCCGCCATCTTGGATCATCCTGTGTGTAAATATGTATGTATGTATGTATATATTATATGGGATGCGGTTCTATAATGTACAGTATGTGCTCGTATGATGATGTAGTTCTATAATTTATGTGCTTGTATGATGATGTGTGTAGCAGAGATGGGGACTCGAGTCTGAGACTTGGACTCGAGTCGCACTTAAGTCGCACAAACAGTGACTTCAGACTTGACTTGCGACTCCACCTCAAAGACTTCAGACTTGACTCGGACTCGAGTCGTGAACAACCTGTATTTCATGCAATTATTGCTTTTTTAAATGTACATGTATTCATGTATTTATATTTCATTTTATTGGTACATATACGTTGGGGAAACGTATGCGAGCTGTCCTCTTTGCCATAATGTGCAACGTACATGCGCTATGTGCGTGCACTCACAGATCAAAAATGCCTTGAACATGGCGACACCAAGTCCTCCCGGAGTTGTGCGTTGCTGCCACTGTTGCTGGTTTTTTGTCACTAGGCTAAGTATATAGTATATATACTTTTTTGATCCTGTGAGGGAAATTTGGTCTCTGCATTTAACCCGATCAGTGAATTAGTGAAACACATTACAAAAAGGGGTTAGGTGCTTTGTGGACAGTGAAAATAAGCGAACAGCTACATGCAATGTGTATGACACCAGGATAATGTTGCCAGTTCAACAACGTCAAATTTCATCAGCCATCTCAAAATGCACCCAGATAGGACTTACTGATGTGAAAGAGACGTTAAACGTAGCATATATCGTCACAGGTGACAAGCTAAAAATCACAAAGTGTTAAGCTAATGCTGGGAACAGGAAGATTGCATATTTATAGTTGGCCATATGATGTGGCCATATTTCACCAGGTCCGAGGGCTAAAGGGATGTGTTAGCATTAGACTATACGATGTCCTAAATTGGAAACCCAATGTAAGTTCTGGATGTAAAGAAAATTAAGCTAACTCCATTAAAGCATATGTGATTTTCAGTTTCACATCCACTCTTGGCTGCCCACATTTTATTTCAGAAAAAAATATAATAGACGTTGGCAGGGTTGGAATTTCACGACGGCCATGGCCGTCATTGCCCTTAGCATTGTCCGTGATGCCTCTTTGAAAATCAAAGGTTCACAGGTCAATGTGGCCTTGGTGCCCCCTTCTTTCAATATTCTGCTTTGCATCCGACTAATAGCATATTTTATTGGGCATATGGCCTGTCAAAATAATCTTAGCATTCACAGTGCAAAACCATTTAAAGATGATAGAACATGAGTAGGACACATGCGTCCAAATTCACCCATTCTTCTCTGTTGAACTACTTGCGAAGTAGCCTAGTCATCACACAGACATTACATGTATCACATCACATGAAAGAGCGAGAAAACTAACTTTAATTTAATCATATTATTTTACATAGAGTTCTGCGTCCCTGCCCATTATCTCGGTGGAATACTTTACGAACTTTTCCCTCAACACATGACAAACCATATATCAGGATAAACAGCGGACCTTACCGAACTCAAAGGTGTAAAGCATTTCCCATGTACAGTTCCAGAGTAATCCAGTTTTGAATTTGAAGCAAATTTCTACATAGGCCTATATGTTTCCAACTTTGGGCTTTAAATTCCACAGTCACAATGTGCTTACATTGTTCAATACATGATTTCATAACAGGCCAAATAGAAAATAAATGTTAAATATAGCCTAGATATCTATCATATTCTATGTAATATGTCATGCTTTATGTTTTTGTCATGTTTCATAGTGATGCAGGTCTACTGCTGTGAATAGGCTAAATGCAACTTTGATCATTTTTATGTAGAATAGTGTATAGTTAAGTTTGGGCTTGGTGCCCTGACGTGTGGCCTTTGTGCCCCCTGCCAAATATGCCCAACTGAAGGCCAAGTGGCCTTGCCCCTAAAATTATGAAATTCCAAGCTTGCACATTGCAGTATTAGAATA
>NC_063191.1:6004783-6012283 GCF_017589495.1 Alosa alosa
AGTCGCCATCACAAGTACCTTCTGATCTAAGAACTCCACATTACCTATGTTTTACTGCCCTCAATCACTACTACTTTTCTACAACTCTTCTCTTTGAAGTGTGTTTTACAGAATAACTGTCACACATTAAAATGGAAGAGAACTCACACACACATCACAGAGCGCGTAAGATTGTGGGTCGTGTTCACACCTTGGTGGGTGCGTTATCGCTGCATGCACTCATTACGAGCTAAAAGGGCAGGAATGTTCTCGGTTTGACCCAAAGTTCACATCACACATCCAGCAGCTCCTGTGTCACGTCATGGCACGTCAGCCCTGTAACGCTGTCTGCTTCCCTGGTGCCACCACCGAACCAACCAAACGTGTTTTCAGCACAAAATGAGACGCTCCTTCCTTCAGTGTCCCAACAAGCCAACAGCGTGTCAGAGCGACGGCTATTTTTAGCGGCATTTGAATATAAATTAAGCAGATCTAATTTGCGTTTGTGACAATGACATTTAGTTACGTAAGCTGTCTGTGGACAGGCTGCGTGTTCTGGCGGTTAGCGCTTTCTCCCGTTTTCACTCTGAAGTCTCGAGAAGCGTCCGGCTCAGGAGCCCTGGGGAGGTGAGGCGTCTTTCAGGCCGAATCACGGCAAACACGAGACCAAACGAAGCCAGACGAGACAAATGAGACAAAACTGTCGTGGAACAGAGAGAGACGGGGAGAGGAGAGAAAGTGAAAGTCGCAGTAGGCTGGAGGAACGGGCGACGACGAAGATGAGAGAAAGCCGCAAGCCGCCTGGAGGTCGACGGGAATGACGGCTGAATGCATTGCAATTAGGCAGTTGGTGAAATGTTGTCAGACAGTTGCCACAACCAATGTGGTGAACACAATTGAATACAGATGATGACAGTGGGAAGGGGAAGTAGGTCAGTGATTGAAACACAGCCGTTGTCCGTCCGACTCCTGATTACAGATGATCTGCGTCCACCTCTAAGCCATAGCTTCGCGTGCCTGTTCGAGAGCTGTCTCGGCCCCCATCTACGCGTGCCATCTATTTATCTGAGGCACTGGCAGGCTGCGTACGCCGCTGTCAGCTGTGATCTGCAGTTAGCGATGCGCTGATTGTGTTATGGGAAAGACCACTCTCCCAACATGCTAATGAGGACCGCTAACGCAGCGGTGACAAGACAGACACACTGGCCTGGGTTAACTAGAACCTGTCACACCTAAAAACATGACTTTGTAAAACTAGAAAAGACATAGACGAGTCCAAACACAGTCTGAAACATTGATGCCAGTTCCCCATTTGTTTTAATTAATTAGATAGATAGATAGATAGATAGATGCTTTATTGATCCCCAGGGGAAATTCAAGGTCTCAGCAGCATACATACAACACAAACACATTCTTTAACAGCAGAAAGAGTAATTAAAGTATATAATATAAAAACACAACTAAGCAGTAAGGGCAGTAGAAGATAAAGAATATGCTAAATATACTAAAATACAAATTATACTAACACTTAATACAATATATAAAAATATACTCAAATATAAATTACAAAAATACAAATTATACTGACTAACACTTAATCTAAATCAATTCTAAAAATAGTATCCACATAGTGGTGATTAATAAATCAGAGGCGCTTGCAATGACTGAGGCAGGGACTGAGCCTGTGATTCTCTGTGCATAGTAAGGTATGGTAAGGTGCTCTAAGGTGCTCTGTGTGAATGAGTGTCATGGTAGTAGTGCAATGGTGATAGTGGTCATGGTGATAGTGCAAATGAGTAAGTCAACAGTGCAACAATGCAGAAATAAAGTAAAGTAAAGTCTATATATCTATATATTTAACTATTTAAGAAAATGTAAGTGTGGCCACAGTTCGGCTGTGGCATGGAGGGGGGGCTGTTATGCATATGTGCTGATGTGCTAATATAGCACGCAAACAGTGAGGCATAAAGACAGTGGTACAAGTGGCTAGTGGACAGACAGTATCCAAACATGGAGGGGGTGAGGAGGCAGACAGACTATGCAGAGAAGTCTATCTCTCCTCTTCCCTTAAGTGAGGCATTGAACAGTTCAATGGCCCTGGGGACAAATGACTTTCTCAGTCTGTCAGTTGTGCAAGGCAGTGAGCGAAGTCTCCAGCTGATCAGGCTCTTCTGCTTAACAATAGTGCTGTGGAGTGGGTGACACTCATTGTCCAAGATGTTGATCAGTTTGTTCAGGGTCCTTTTGTCAGATAGTGAAGTGATGCACTCCAGTTCAGCTCCCACTACAGAGCCAGCTTTCCTTACCAGCCTGTCAATTCGCCCCACATCCTTCTTCCTTGTGCTTCCTCCCCAGCATACTACTGCATAGAAGAGGACGCTGGCAACAACAGACTGGTAGAACATCCTGAGGAGCTTAGTGCACACATTGAAGGACCGCAGCCTCCTCAGGAAGTACAGCCTGCTCTGCCCTTTCTTGTAGAGTGCATCAGTGTTGGCTGACCAGTCCAGTTTATTGTCCAATTTGCAGATGGATATAGATAAAGATACATATATATATATATATATATGTAGGCAGAGGGATAGATATTATTTTATCCAGATAGACAGAATCAGATTAGGCTATATATAATGTAAAACTAGTGTGCACACAATGCAGCATATCACAGAATCAGTAGTATTACCAGGTAATTACAGGTTGAAAAGTACTACTGGCAGTAGTAACAATACTGGGGATGGTGGCCATGGATACATATACAGTAGATATATGCAGAGTCATAAACATAGATATACAGTACAGTACTGTAGATATGGGCAGAGTCATACACATAGATATACAGTACAGTAGATATGGGCAGAGTCATACACATAGATATACAGTACAGTAGATATGGGCAGTCATAAATATAGATACAGTAAATATGGGCAGAGTCATAAATATAGATATTGTTAAAACACATTTTTTTCCACCCTTTTCTCCATTCTCAAACTACATTCACAGAATGTCTGACAGTTCTTGCAAAATAAAACACTCGCCTCAAAAACTTGTGCTCAGAACCAAACAGTGTCAGAGTACCGATCCAGTGTATGATTGAAGTGTTCCCTTAGTTTTTTTGAGCAGTCTATATATATATACTCTTTTGATCCCGTGAGGAAAATTTGCTCTCTGCACTTATCCCAGGGCTCTACACTAACATTTTTTTTCAGGAGCACTTGTGCGCCCAAGTTAAAAAATTTAGGAGCACAGACAAAAATTTGGGCGCACAGTCAGTTCTGTACTTAACTTACACATAATCTAACATTATACTGCAGCTAACAGTTAAACATGCCAGTGCACCAATTGCGAATATTAAGAATGACTGACAACATTTAGGCTACAGGAAACAGGATTTTAAAGATCAATGCCTACTTTATTTTCAGTCTGTTCTATTTTCCTACATTTTGTTAATGTAAAATAATATAATACATTGCCATATTTGCATTTAGCCTGTTTATTAAGTATCCTGCCAAATGTAGGCTAATTTATTTATTTGTGAATCCATCTGTAGCTAATCCAAATATGCCCATGGTGACCTATCTGACTGCATACTGCCTAATACTACTACTAAAACAGTCCATTTTCTCTTCCACAAAACCCAACATAGGCTAATCAAGGATATATGTTTTATACTTTTAGTTTTTATTTGAAATATCTGTATTGATGGGGCAGTAGGCAAACGTTAGGCCTACTTTCGTTTTGCACTTCAGCTTGTATTCGGTGTAAACAAACAAGCATGCGTGGAAGCCTGGAGTTGTCAGTAGCGTTCTACCTTTGAATAAAATGGGAGTATTACGGGAGGCTACTTTTGTGCCGGTTCGCTACAGCTATATTTTGCATATTGCCAATATATCAACTGGGCTAAAAGGCATGTTAGGTTACCTTTGCTTCTCTCACTGCATTCTCAATATCTCATCCTGTTCCTCCTATATCCGATGAATTCGGTGGATAGAAGAACTAATTTCTTCAATCTTTGCATCTTGGCTGGCTAGTCTAACTTTCCGCTTTTTCTGGATTTGATAGAAGCGACTACTAGCGAAGTCACAACGCCAAACTGCTAACGCTGATGGGAGGTGTAGTTTTATGCTGCATCAATCTATGGTTTGCACCAGTAATGTTTCTCAATGTTGCGGTGTATTTTATAGACAAACATTGACACGGTTAGAAGTCATTCGCACCAGTCGCCTAAATATTTTTTGCACTTTCAGACGGCATCATTTTTACTCGCATGTGAGTGAAATGGGCGCACTGTAGAGGTATCCCAATCCGGAATTAGTGAAACACTTGAACACACAGTGAGGTGAAGCACACACACACTAATCCCGGGCGGTGAGTGAGCTGCCTGTTACAGCGGCCGGGGAGCAGTGAGGGGTTAGGTGCCTTGCTCAAGGGCACTTCAGCCGTGCCTACTGGCCAGGGTCTCAGGGTTCAGGGCGCTGTGCTGGAACTGACCCCTATAAACATCCACCATCAGCTTGCAGACTCTGAGGAATTAAAAATCCTGGTCAAAGAGTAGTATTCGATCAAACCAGAGCCTTTAATGCATGTTAAATTGTTTAATTCTTAAATTTAAAAATTGCAAGTTTAATTCTTAACCCCCCCCACACACACACACACACACACACACACACATACACACCGCAACCTGGCTGAGACCACATGACAGAGTAAAGTAGGCCACGGCTGCCCCAAGATATACAGTACAGTATACTGTAAATGTAGATGCAACAGTCAACAGTCTTTCCAGTCTGTCTGAATGTTAACCTTTGTTGTGAGTTTCTGGACACAAACACACACACTCTAAAATAGTTCTGTCCTGAGAAGCTGTGGTTTGCAGGAGGGGCATAAGCTGACCTCGCTGTGAATCTGGCCTGTGGACCTCCATGACCCCAAGACAACGATCCTGTTGATTTGTCTTTCTCCACAAGAGACTCTGGTTATGCCAGCAGTGTACACACACACAAACACACACACACACACACACACACAAATGCACACACACACACACACACGTGCATACACACACACACACACACACACACACACACTACTGGTGGTGCTGTTGCTGGTTATGCCAGCGGTGAAGTCCGTGGAGCCATGGGCAGAGTCCAGCTGGTGACGCCCAGATCAGTGCTATCAGTCCATCAGTCGGTCAGTGAGGGAGAGTGAAGGGGAGCCGTCCTGTGGAGCTTTAAAGTGGAAATGAAGCAGTCAAATAAAACAGATGTCTATAGCACTAGTTAAATATTTAAATATACCATAAATACAAATAAAGTCAGAAATATGACCCGTTATTCAGAATAAAGCACAAACAAGTTGCATTAATTTCAGTTGTGCGCCGCCATCTTTGTTTTCAGAACATGATGACGTCACAAGAATGGTTGTTACAACATTCTATGCTGTTTACACAGCGGCTGTCATAGCCTCACAGTTAGCTTACTGCCTCAACAAAATGGATATGGACGAATGGGATAGACCCACCAATGAGGACAGGCATCCAATTGCCTATGCTTTTGAGCCAGTAAGAGCAGTGGGAGTTGTAGCGCCCCCCACAGAGCCTGACTATGGAGGAGAAATAGATGATGGAGAGAGAGGTGTATCTGAGCGCACAGAAAACAATCAGTGGTGCTTATAATATGTAATATAATAAATAAATAAATGGGTCGGTAGGTAGGTCAATATTTTTTTTTTCAAGATTCAAAGTAAAAAAAAAAGTAAATTTTGGTCATGGTGATTAGGTATGAATTTAAATAAATGTGCATATTGTGACGTAACTGACTGGGTCCTCAACCCGTGCCTTCAGGCGCATCACTGCAAACCTCAATCTGATGCAGATTATGTAGACCAGCCTTTCACAAACTTCTTTGACCTGAGGCCCAGTCATGGCAGACTTTGGGGTCATAGGGCTCATCTACACGTACCCAACCCCACTCCCTCCAAATCAAATTGTCATTATCATTATCACAATCATTATTATGCCTATATTGTTATACATGCACTTTCACTTAAATGTTTTGTGACATGCACATCAGAGGACTGCTTTACTATATATATATAATTAGTTTCATTGCTTTTGCATGGTTGCATGATGCTTGCATAAGAAAAGAAATACTTCTCAAAACAGCAACAATTATATGGGTGCTATTGTTTTGGGATGTTTCCCTCATGCAAGCATCATACATTGGTAGGAAATGGAGAAAAAAAACATGTTTTTAATGAAGTTTAATTTGAATGCCTGAATGTAAGGATTCAGGAAACACAATACCAGCTTTTTTGGCGAGCAGATAGGCGTAAATCACTGATCTGTTGATCTTTAACAGATAGAAAGAAGGCTACAATAGCTTTTGGCCACGTTATATTCAAATTTGACTATACAATACTCAGTGCTATACAATGTATTATACAGTCTCTGCTCTGTTTCTATGGAAGTTCCAAAAATCAACGTTGTTCTATTAAGTGTCGTTAAACAATTAAATAGCACTCAACAGGTTGAAGCGGAGCTTTGATACCAACGTTATCGATTAGTTTCAGTTTCTCTCTCGCAGATGCCTGCATTGAATGAACGCTCATACCACCACTTTATTGTATGGCTCCATGTTTAATGACATCGATAGCAGAAACGTTTGTTTTCTTTTTTTGTCGGTCCGCGGTATCTTGATCAACTGCGCAGCAAATTATCAGACGAAGTACCGGGCCTAATTTCACTCCACGACTCCGCGGACCAGCAGTCTCCACGTTGCGGACCCACACCAAAACAAAACTATTTCCTGATTGCTTGAGAAAATCCTATTTTCTGATTGGCCGATAGGTTAGTAACTGAACAGCAGCTCTCTGAGCTGAATGAGCGCACAGACAGCAACGTTGTGTGACACGTTTGTAAAATATAGCCCTTAGAAATTTCTGTGCGGGCAAGTTAATAATTTCTCGGAGTGAGAAATGCCATGTGTGGCGTGTGAGCGTGTGAAGTCATTGAAATGCGTGTGTCTCACGCTCAATGCGTGAGACTTGAGAGGTCTGGGGAGCCTACTCAATGAAGTTTAAATGGCAGAAAGATTGAACATGGTTTGCTACATCTATACGACAGTAAACTTCAGCTAGCTAGCGGCTGTTATTACTAGTTAAGCAAGGAGATGGTTAACGTTATGTTTGTATTAGGGCTGTCAGCCATAACATGTTAATCGCGATGCAGTAAGGACCAAGCATACGCGTTAATTTGTTAGAACCCGATTGACGCAAAATGCGTCAAAAATAGACCCTTTCTTCTTTGTTACATTGCTCCGGAACTGTTCATTGCAGCGATATAAACTTTTATTGCGTGACAGAGCAGAAGTGGGGCTTTCCAATGAGACTGCGCACTTGTCTGTACGATCAAGTATGAAAATAAATGAAAATCATTAAATTAAATCAAATTGCATCATATTACAGTCTATACTTCTCTGCGTTCACCTGCTCACCCATTACTCTCGTTTGAATTACTCGCAAACC
>NC_063191.1:6022283-6027283 GCF_017589495.1 Alosa alosa
AGTCGGCGTCGAAAGTCGAAATCGGAAAGTCGAGCGTCGAAATCGAGGTGGGGAAGATGAGGGAAGAAAAGAAGATGTCTCGTCTCTCTCTCTTACAGTCCAGTGAGAAGTGATCCTGAGGCTGGTCGCTCCCTCAACACCTAGTCGCCACAGTGGTCAAACCTACCAATCCACAGTGAGCTGCCTGTCTTTCGCCAGCTCGAGACAGTGAGGGGTTAGGTGCATACTCAAGTTACTTCAACCGTACCTACTAGTCGGGGTTCAGACAAACAACCAGTTAGGTCAGAGGGTACCATGATAGATACAACTACTTATGAAGAAGGAGAAGGAATTAGAGAGGAATAAGGAAGAGAAAGTCGAGAATAAGGAATTAGAGAGGAAAAGAAAGAAGAGGAAAGAAGGTAGGAGAATAAAGAATCGAGAATCCGGAAAGTCGAAGAATCCGAAAGTCGAAATCGAAAGATCGAAGAATCCGGAAAGTCGAGAATCAAGAAAGATCGAAGAATCAAGATCGAAAAGATCGAGAATCGAATCGAAGAATCAAAGATCGAAGAATCAAGAATCGAAGAATCAAAAAAGTCGAGAATCGGAAAAGTCGAAATCCGAAGTCAGAGAATCCAAGAAAATCGAAGAATAAAAAGTCGAGAGAGAATCCGGAAAAGAAAAGTCGAGAATCCAGAAAGAAAAGAAAGTCGAGAAGGAAATCGAAAAGTCGAGAGAATCTAGGAAAAGAAAAGAAAGTCGAGAATCAAGTCGAAGGCTCAGAAACAAATCCTCGACTTTGTCGAAAGTCGGAAAATCGTCGAAATGGAAAATAGAAAATCGTCGAAATGGAAAGTGTCGAGACAAAGGAAAAAAAATCGCTGGAAACTCGTAAATCAATCGATATCGCTCCTAATAATAATAATAATACCCTCTTATTCCTATAATAATCAAAGACATCAATCAACAATAATGAGTGTGTGTGTTGTGTGTATTGCCCTTTCACTTTACTCCAACCCTGCCATTTCTACATGTGTCAGAGACTCTCATTAAACGTGTGTGTGTGTGTGTGTGTGTGTGTGTGTGTGTGTGCCCTTTCACTTTACTCAACCCTGCCATTTCTACATGTGTCCAGAGACTCATTCGCTTGTGTGAGTGTGTGTGTGTGTGTGTGTGTGTGTGTGTGTGTGCCATTTCTACATGTGTCCATATTTGTGTGAGTGTGTGTGTGTGTGTGTGTGCCCTTTCACTTTACTCAACCCTGCCATTTCTACATGTGTCCAGAGACTCATTCGCTTGTGTGAGTGTGTGTGTGTGTGTGTGTGTGTGCCCTTTCACTTTACTCAACCCTCCAGTGCCATTTCTACATGTGTCCAGAGACTCATTCGCTTGTGTGTGTGTGTGGTGTGTGTGTGTGTGTGTGTGTGTGTGTGTGTGTGTGTGTGTGTGTGTGTGTGTGTGTGCCCTTTCACTTTACTCAACCCTCCAGTGCCATTTCTACATGTGTCCAGAGACTCATTCGATTGTGTGAGTGTGTGTGTGTATCTGTGTGTGTGTGTGTGTGTATGTGTGATTGTGATTGTGTATGTGTGTGTGTTTGTGTGTGTGTGTGTGCGTGAGACTGTCTGTGTGTGTGTGTGTTTGTGTTGTGTGTGTGTGTGTGTGTGTGTGTGTGTGTGTATGTGTGATTGTGATTGTGTATGTGTGTGTGTTTGTGTGTGTGTGTGCGTGAGACTGTGTGAGTGTGTGTGTGTGTGTGTGTGTGTGTGTGTGTGTGTGTGTGTGTGTGTGCCTTTCACTTTACTCTCAACCCTCCAGTGCCTTTTCTACATGTGTCCAGAGACTCATTTGCTCCAGGCTCCCAAGTCTGGGACCACCTCTAACCCTGAAGCCCACATGTGCCCACCTGCCTCCCCCTGACCACTCCTGACCACCCACCCCACTTCTGACCACCCACCCCACTTCTGCACCTCCATGGGACACAAAGCCCTCTTCACCACTGCACCTCCACACACACCAGCAGGACATGCTGCACTACCCACACCAGCAGGACATGCTGCACTACCTCCACACACCAGCAGGACATGCTGCACTACCTCCACACACACCACACACCAGCAGGACATGCTGCACTACCTCCACACACACCAGCAGGACCTGCTGCACTACCTCCACACACATCAGCAGGACATGCTGCACTACCTCCACACACCAGCAGGACATGCTGCACTACCTCCACACACACCACACACCAGCAGGACATGCTGCACTACCTCCACACACACCAGCAGGACATGCTGCACTACCTCCACACACACTAGCAGGACATGCTGCACTACCTCCACACACACCACACACCAGCAGGACATGCTGCACTACCTCCACACACACCAGCAGGACCTGCTGCACTACCTCCACACACACCAGCAGGACATGCTGTACTACCTCCACACACCAGCAGGACCTGCTGCACTACCTCCACACACACCAGCAGGACCTGCTGCACTACCTCCACACACCAGCAGGACATGCTGCACCGTGCTGCACGCATATGCACCGCTCTGCACAATGGCGTAAAGTTTAGTTTAATCTAATCTAATCCAATCTGATCTAATGTCCTCTAAAACCTGTCATCACCTAATCCCGCCGCACTCTGCGTGATAACAGGAGTTTATCGGCTCTTCCTCACACACAATGGGATGCTGGTCGGAGTAATTCTCTAGACCAGAGGTCAGGTGAGTTTGTACACTCCCACGTGCACACCCCCCCACGTGCACGCTCATGAGACATGGCTGGTCCCTGGGGCCAGTGCTGTCAGGTGCAAATGAAGACAAACAATCAGATACCCACCTCCCTCAGCACGGCGTCCGTGGGTCTGTGTGTGTGTGTGTGTGGGTGTGTGTGCGTGTGTGTGCGTGTGTGTGTTTGTGTGTGTGTGTGCGTGTGTGTGCGTGTGTGTGTGTGTGTGCATGTGCGTGCGTGTGTGTGTGTGTGGAGGGGGTTGTGATGGTGATGAAGTGGTGGTGTACAGAAGGTCAGGAAGATTAGCCTGGTTTCACCAGACTCACCACCCAGAGTGTTCTCCACTGGGAAACGTTTTGTAATGGGTGCAGATTGTGCGTTTACTTTGAAATCATTGGTCCAGCTTAACCAACCACATTAATCAGGAATTTGTAACGTTACTTCCTACTTCGGCAGTCGGAAAACAATGTATTCTTTGCTGAATAAATGTACTTTCTTCCGACTGCGATTCTGATGTTTGCAGGCACTCCTCCTACTGTTGCCCATAGCCATTTTGTATTTCAAAACAAACGCTGAGTGGCGCTTAGGTGAGGAGAGGAGCCAGTGAGATAAAAAAGCGAGTGGGTCCAGGCTAGAAGTAGATAAGTATAAGTATATATACTCTTTTGATCCCGTGAGGGAAATTTGGTCTCTGCATTTATCCCAATCCGTGAATTAGTGAAACACACACAGCACACAGTGTACACACAGTGAGGTGAAGCACACACTAATCCCAGCGCAGTGAGCTGCCTGCATCAACAGCGGTGCTCGGGGAGCAGCGAGGGGTTAGGTGCCTTGCTCAAGCGCCACTTCAGCCGTGCCTACTGGTGGGGTCGAACCGGCAACCCTCGGTTACAGGTCCGAAGTGCTAACCAGTAGGCCACGCTGCCCTAGATAACAGTATACGACTGTAATAGTCATAGCATTTGGCATAACAGACAAAGAAAATACGACGAATAATGACATTACATCCAGGCCTGTTTCACTGTAGGTACACATCATTGCAACAGACTTCCAATTACAATTTCCCCCCAGTGGTGACCTCTACAGAGATTAGAAGTTCTGAATTCCCACATATTTGTTCTGGCCATTCACAAAACCAGCGTACTCAAATGAGCACCTCTCACCTGCCAGTAAACCAGCATACTCAAATGAGCACCTCTTCAGCCAGCGTACTCAAATGAGCACATCTCTCCAGCCAGCGTACTCAAATGAGCACCTCTTAAGCCAGTAAACCAGCGTACTCAAATGAGCACATCTCTTCAGCCAGCGTACTCAAATGAGCACCTCTTCAGCCAGCGTACTCAAATGAGCACATCTCACCAGCCAGCGTACTCAAATGAGCACATCTCTCCAGCCAGTAAACCAGCGTACTCAAACAAGCACATCTCACCAGCCAGTAAACTGGCAGAACCAACACATGGTAGAACATTTAAGGGCCGTTCACAGCAAGAAGGAAAACTATAAAGATAACTGTAACTATCGTTCTTGTTCTTGTTCTTGTTGTGAACGGCCCTTTACTCTCTGAAGAGGGGACTTCAGGTGGGGGGGGCCCACATCTACACCCCAGAGTCTCAGAACACACTGAGCTCACAGGGGTCGGCGGGAGGAAGTGGTTCCTCTGGGTGTGAGGGAAGAAGGTTTGAGGGAGGGAAGAAGGTTTGAGGGAGGGGAAGAAGGTTTGAGGAGGAAGTAGTTCCTCTGGGTTTTAGGGGAGGAAGTGGTTCCTCTGGGTGTGAGGGAAGAAGGTTTGAGGAGGAAGTAGTTCCTCTGGGTTTTAGGGGAGGAAGTGGTTCCTCTGGGTGTGAGGGAAGAAGGTTTGAGGAGGAAGTAGTTCCTCTGGGTTTTAGGGGAGGAAGTGGTTCCTCTGGGTGTGAGGGAAGAAGGTTTGAGGAGGAAGTAGTTCCTCTGGGTTTTAGGGGAGGAAGTGGTTCCTCTGGGTGTGAGGGAAGAAGGTTTGAGGAGGAAGTAGTTCCTCTGGGTTTTAGGGGAGGAAGTGGTTCCTCTGGGTGTGAGGGAAGAAGGTTTGAGGAGGAAGTAGTTCCTCTGGGTTTTAGGGGAGGAAGTGGTTCCTCTGGGTGTGAGGGAAGAAGGTTTGAGGGAGGAAGTAGTTCCTCTGGGTTTTAGGGGAGGAAGTGGTTCCTCTGGCTCTGGGTCTGCAGAGGTCTTGATCCTGTGGGGGTTTAATCAGGTCCCCTGAGAGATCCACTGGAGTGGGTCTGAAGAGGAGCTGATCC
>NC_063191.1:6029783-6034783 GCF_017589495.1 Alosa alosa
TCTGTGATTGGGTCTTGAGGATGTCAGTCAAATTCATGACTGCTGATAGGCTGGGCTGAGCAAAGGAAGGGCAGGTAGGGAGGGGCCAAGAAGTGTGGTTAGAAAGCCCATGCCTACATTTAACCACACCTGTGTAATAGCACTTTTAGTGCATACAGTCTGCTTCAAATTGACCATCTTGTCCCAAAATGTACAGAGTGACAGTCAACTCACAAGGCATTCAGACATTAATGTGACTGTGGTGAACACACATTAAAGTTGATTATTGCCCTAGCAATATCACAATTGAATTTACAACTTACGGTAAGTATTGATACATTACAAACCATTCTAATTACTTACCACACAGGAGTGTAAAGCATCTATTCATGTATTATAGCATGCGCTTGAAATGTCTCATTATATGGAAATAGGTAATGAATGATCAAAAATGTTAGAAGTGTGTGTTGTACAGTTCGTAATGTAAAGCACTGTGGCAGACTGGACGTTATCTTTGCTCTGACTCAGAATCACTGATCCAAGACCTGGAGGCCTAGAACACAGCCCCTATGATCTCTCTCTCTCTCTCTCTTTCACACACACACACACACAGGCACCTGCACATGCATGCGCACACATATGCACACATACACATACACATACACGCAATGCATACAAATGCATACATATGCACACACACACACACACACACACACACACACACACAGTCACACCAGCGTTTGAAGTGTTAAGTCAGCTAAGACACATGTGTTGCAATCCTATGTAATCAGCTGCTACAGTAGCTACCACTTACACAAAACACCAGAGCCACACACACTTTCCTGTTACATCCAACAACACATCTGACAGAACACTGCGTAATATAGAATAGCACAGCACAGTGTAACACAACACAACACAACACAACACAACACAACACTATCTAATATAGAACAGCACAGCACAGCGTGAGACAATACAACACAACACAATACAAAAGAACCCAAACCTACACAAGACAAGTTCTGCATTCTTTAGAACGTGTATTACAGTTTTTGCAAAAAGGAAAGATCAAGGTCTGTGATTGGGTCTTGAGGATGTCAGTCAAATTCACACCTATGAAATATATTCAATTTTTTGGCCGTATCACACTTGTATATCAATTCGCCGAACTTGTTGTGAAGTTTAAATGATCTGTCACATGGCATCCAAGTTGTAAAATACAGACGTTCAGAACATAGCAACATTTAGCATATGACTGAGGTGGATTTCAGCTAGTATAACAGCGATGTTTCATCAAAAAATATCAGAGTATCAGAATCCTGAGATATGTCTGCTTGACAACGGGAGTGATGGAACTAACGACTGGCCTTTGGCCATAGCAACCATCCATTTAGAACTAGTAACGGTCCTGCAAGGTGATACATTTGTTGATATGTGGCGGAAAGAAGTAGTACAAACAAGACAGTTTTAAAACGTTTAAAACCAAACGTTTTAAACAGGAAATGACCAAAGTGGGAAATGGCCGTTTCATAGCAAAACAGGCGCGAGTGACATTGTTGCCAATAGTGCATAGCTTCCATGGAGTATGAAGTTGTCTAAAACCAGAGATTTATGAAGAAAACAAACTACAAAATGACTAATTTTTACACAAAAATACTTATTTCCATGTCAAACACTGTTTTTGTCTCTGAACTCGACAAAACGCACCAGCCCAGTTTAGGAGCATTTAAATCAACTATTTAGTTATTCACATTAGCCTTTGCTATACTGAAAAAGTATGCCTATTTGCTTCACCTTTACCATCTAGATGGCTCAAACTGCACGTATTCTTCATCAAATGAACTTGTTATGTCTATATTTCTGTTCAATATCGCTAAATTTAACAACAGCCTATGCTACGTTGCTACACCAATCTCAACGTCTTTTTCTGACAGAAGTTGAACGTTTCAACTAGCCCACCTGTGACATCAATAAGCATCTCTCCTCGCCGGGCTCACATTCCAGCTGACATTTCAGACACATCTGTAGTTACACAGACAGGGAGGCTATTCCAGCGCAAGCATTCTGTTCGCGTTGCATCCGCGGCAAAATTTAGCTTCCGCTGTTTAAATAGGCTAAATGCATAGGGCTGCATTCACATAATCGTTGCTGGATCAGACAAGTTTTTTTAATTGGGCTCTTGTCTTACAACGCATCAAGATGCGTTCGCGTCTGCGCGTGATTTGTAAACTCAGTTGTAACCCCATACCCCCCCCCCCCCCCCCCCCACAATATTTTCTCATCGGATCTGCGCGAACCACGTAAGTCCCCTATTTTGGATTTAAAACGGCGAATTTCGCCGAAAGGTGAGGAGTTTTCATTCCTGAAATGAACACAACACTAGTGGCAGCAGTGGAATAAGCGGGAAAATGGGCTCCATAAATGCACTTCCGAGGTGTAAACGCAACTCCGCTGCGTGTCGGGGGCCGTTTTTCCACCTCAACCGTGTATTTATTTCTGTGAACTGAACGCCGTGTCGTCCATTATCCGCTTACATACAGTTTATCCGATCCACCTATGTGACATATATCTCATCCACACAGCACATACAGCATATGACATAAAACAAGTAATAATAATACGTTTTATTTATGTAGCGCCTTTCTCAGACTCAAGGTCACTTTACAAACAAAGCAAGCAAGACAACACAAAAACAAACAGACAGTCAAAAAAAAGGGCATTTGCGATGAGTCAAGCGGTGGTGGAAGGTGAACAGTGTTCCTGAAACAGAAAGGTCTTGAGATGAGCTCTGAAGAAAGGAAAGGAGGGACAGTCACGGAGGGATTGAGGGAGGGAATCCCAGAGCTTAGGGGCCATGGCGCTGAAAGACCTGCCACCTAGTGTATAGAGTCTGGTGCGGGGGACAGAGAGGAGGTTTTGATTAGAGGATCTGAGGGATTAGGAAGGAGTGTAAGAGATCAGAAGGTCACAGTCGTAAGGAGGAGCAAGGTCATGGAGGGCTTTGAAAGTGAGTAGTAGAACTTTGAATTTGATTCGGGACAGAACCGGTAACCAGTGAAGCTGAGAAAGAATAGGGGTGATGTGAGCAGATCCCTTGGTATGAGTGATTAGTCTGGCTGCAGAGATCTGAATATATTGTAGTCTTTGAAGTGATTTAGTGGGGAGGCCAATGAATAGGGAGTTGCAGTAGTCTAGGCGGGATGTAATGAAGGAGTGAACCAGGGTTTGTGCATCAGTGGTAGAAAGGAAGGCGGGCAATGTTCCAGAGGTGAAAGAATGCAGTTTTAGTGAGGAGGGATTTAATGTGGGGGTCGCAACTGAGTGAGGAGTCAAGCAGTATGCCAAGGTTTCTGACAACAGGAGCGGATTTGACAATTGTACCATCAATGTTCAGACTGAGACTATGAGATTTGGACAGCTGAGGTTTGGGGCTGTTGAAAAGGATTTTCGGTTTTATCTGTGTTGAGTTTTAGAAGGTTATCTTGCATCCATGTCTTTAAATCAGAAAGGCAGTTAGTGAGTGAACTGTAACCTAATCTCATCCTTCAACACAAAAATACATTAAGACACCCACACACAGTGCTGTAGACACATCAATGTGAAGACACAGGTCTACAAAGTAATACTGAGGTGATGGGCTCAGCATTAAAGCTTGTTTAGCACGGTGGGAACTAAACTTTTTTGAAAATGCCTCTTGGCCAGTTCAGTGCTATCTATCTGTGGCCTGATGGGAGTGGTGTGAAAAATTGGTTCAGGGGATGGTCTGTGTCAGCTACTATTTTGCGTGCTAGGCATGTAATGGCTGTGTCGTTCATGTCTGATACGCTGGGTGTGGGGAGACGGATTATCTCGGAGGCAGTATGTGTGATTTGAACCCAACATGACACTGATGATAGTAAACCATTAAGAGCCAGAGCAAGAACATTCTGAAAACAACATGCAATCAACATATGAAATAAACAGGCAAACAACAAACTATTCACAACAGCATGGAACAACGTATGAGAGAAACAGGCAAACAACAAACTATTCACAACGCTGCAGAGTACACAGTGTGTGGAGGCTCGAGTGTGTATGTCATTATTCATCTAAGCACATGTATTCTCTGTGTGTGTGTGTGTGTGTGTGTGTGTGTGTGTCAGAAGTGTAGAATACATTTGAAATGAATTCTCCTGTCGTTTGCGGAGTTCATTTAGTGAGCAGTTGTAAATACGCGATTAGATACATTCACTCTGAGGGCATGCATATAAATCACATTTATGTGAGTCTGGATGCGGTGCATATAAATGGCTGTGCTTCTGTGTGTGTGTGTGTGTGTGTGTGTGTGTGTGTGTGTGTGTGTGTGTGTGTGTGTGTGTGTGTGTGTGTGTGTGTGTGTGTGTGTGTGTGAGTGTGTGTGTGCGTGTTGTGAGAGCTTTCTCTCCATGGAAGATCTACAACTGGGATAAAAGCCTGCAAGCCCTATTAATACGCAGTGGAAAACAAGGCGAGCACATGAAAGGAGAGAGCTGAGGAGTCAAGGATGTCATCTGTGCTCTGAGGAGGACTGCCGTTATCACATGTGACACTCCAGAGAACCAACACACACACATACTATACACATATGGATCTGGACATGTGTGTATGTGTGTGTGTGTGGGGGGGGTTGAGTGACTCCATGCACACTTGAAAGAGTTGTCTTTGAGATTGTGTGTGTGTGTGTGTATGTGTGTGTGTGTGTGTATGTCAGTCTTTGAGTGTGCTGTGTGTGTGTGTGTATGTCAGTCTTTGAGTGTGCTGTGTGTGTGTGTGTGAGTGTGTGTGTGTATGTCAGTCTTTGAGTGTGCTGTGTGTGTGTGTGTGTGTGTGTCAGTCTTTGAGTGTGCTGTGTGTGTGTGTGAGTGTGTGTGTGTATGTCAGTCTTTGAGTGTGCTGTGTGTGTGTGTGTATTTTTTTTTTTTTTTGAGCGACCTACTTTTGCATCCCGCTGCTTTTCCTTCCAGTAAGGATCTGCTGGGCATCAACGTGAGTGAGTCTAT
>NC_063191.1:6039783-6064783 GCF_017589495.1 Alosa alosa
GCCTAGTAGCCTTGCAAAAGAACAAGTGAGCAGAACCAATGTAAGTTGCTACAGAGTGTGCTAGCAGAGGACGAGGTGGAACAGTCCGCCACCTTAGACCTGATGTCTGATGAAGACGGCGTTGTTGGCTGGGTGTCTGAATGGATTGTACGATCGCTGTCCTTTCGTAGCCCGGAGCTCTCTAAACTCTGTGCCACGCTGCAGTCCCGATTAGAGGCGACTCCGAAGTACAGAGCCACGCACCATAGGCGTCTGCAAAATGGGCCTGCCTCAGAAAGAACCGCCAGCATCTTACAGTCCCGAGGCGGCAAACAGCCAGTTCGCGGAGTTGTAGCTTTTGGGCTGCTTGTGAGCTACCCATATGTTGTGTGGGCAGATCCTCGCTTTGCACATAGTTGTGTGTTTGTTTTAATAAAGCTATTTCTTTGCATAAACATGTTCCTGGCAAATGTTCCTTTCCTCTATAAATTCATTCATGTCATTGATGGTAATAATAGTGTAGCCTACATAGGATAACAATGACATGAATAGGCTATACAGCATAATAACATATAATATAAATAAATATATATGTTTATATATTTATATATATCTCTTATGAGCCAGGGTGACCAATAGTGACAGATCTTCCAACCAATCACGATCCAGGGGGTCAAGAGCGTGCAGATTAGCTTCGGCATGTTAGCATACGCCGCATGGAGCATTTGGAACCAGCTCCATGCACGAAAAACCGTGGTGGGCACGAGCTCTCATCGCCGCATACATGTTGGTGGGCGGTACCTATCCCGTGCTACAGCCAAACATTATTCAGTGCGTATTTCTTGAGGAGCCTATGAGAAGATGTGTATATTATGGTTATTTATGCATCATATGACAAATAAAGAAAGTGTATTGATCTTGTTTCGTTGTTGTTTGTCCCGAAACAAAAATAGCCTAAACATGATTAAATACAATAAATTACACACCAGCGGCATAAAGCCCTTGTCTCGTTACACCATGGTCACACGTTGCTGTCAACCCATAGCCACCCCCTTTTGAGCTTGCCAGAGGCTGAATCAGTAGGCTACTACATTGAAACACAATTATTGCCGCGAGGCATTCCAGCCTACAAATTTAATAAAAGTAAACCATGCATAATTAAAAAAAATTAGCTGAATTTAGGCTACTTCGCTACGCAATAAGGTTTCCATTAGAGCACAGTGCACGTTCAATGAATGAGTGAAAGGGACTGCCTTGTCTCACAATAAACAGCTGGAAATTCCAACACTTTTTCAACTACACGAAACTTTACAGTGATCATCAAATACCGGGCGCGCCTGCAGGTGTGCGATCCCAGACGCACTGTCGCATACCATCAGGCTACTCAACAGCGAGAGAAAAATTTCCCTTGTGTGTGTGTATTCACACCAAATTCGCCTACCATACCTTCCCAACTATGCACAGTATCCCATTAGCTGCATGCCATCAGGCTATTTACCATTTTCTATTACGTAAAGTTAGTGAACACGTTATCAAAATGAACGTGCACACATTTTGTTTAAGCAGGAGAGAGAATACGCACGCAGACACGCCAATAGGCTACTTGTTGTTTTCTTTACCGGCTATCTATATATGGTTATCAGCACACAATGTTGAGCTAATTCACTAACTCAATACTCATCATGGATATCACAAGTTTAGACAACGAAAACAGAAAGGATGGAGGCAGCAAAGCTAGGAGTTATTCCAGATGTACAAGAACAAGCAATTGGTGTGCTTGTCAGAACGTTAGACTGCACTAAAGCCAGACGTCACGTTACAGAACAAAACAGAATAAAGGTAATAGCCTGTATAGGGCTGTATCAAGTTGTCCAAATGAGTAGGTCATTGTAGACGTTGTCGTTGTATTATTGCATGTGGATGTTGTTATGCTATGTAGGCTACTTTTTTATTGACCAATGCACGGACCTAAAACGGACAAAATTGTTCACGAGTGAAATTTTTCTTTGCGGCGGGGGGGGGGGGTGAGGTCGGTGGTGATGGGCGTGTGAGTGTACGTACCATAGCATTAATTCCTGCAGGTGCCCCTGTCAAATACCCCCGTAGATTTAAGTGCCCATCAGTCTCAACATTTAACTATATATTAAAAGTCCAAAAGTAAATTAAATCCCATACCAAAACCGAAAAATCGCCTGCTTTTGATAGCCTAGTATGCCGCTCCAAACAAAACGCATGTCTCACAATAAAACGCACAATGTAAGAAATAAAATTCTGCCTCAATAAGCCTACCCCAAATAAATACCTGTGCTTTGGCGGCCTAAGTAAATAGCAGACCCCGACATAATGTAGGATTTACGGAAAGTATGCAATCATACGATGTTGGACGCCTGGCGATGCTGGCCGTCTACTGTGCCTCTGACTCCGCTGCCTCATTTGGATGGTAGCCTAACTCGACAGGTGAGCCAAGATTGATATCGATATGCAGACTACATTCTCTTTAACGTTACTTTACCATCTGCGGTGTACAACCCAAAGTATTTCCAGACACCACATTTTAGATGAGTTGGGGACGTAATTGTCCTCTCATGCTGGCAAACAATAAAATAAAAAACAAACTAATCATAGACTGTAAAAATGCGCTACACATGGCACTAAAACCCGAATAGTTTATTTATAGTTACGGATATTTCACGTCATGTTCGAATGCATATTTGCAGCAGCAGGACGTCAGGCAGACCGCTGTTAGTTAGAGCCGCTGTTATCCAATGAAATTAAGTTCAGGGCGACTCCACTGGACTCCACGCGCGTTACCGAGCAACTTTTTCTTCTTCTTGTTACGTGGCAAGCAAAGTATGTGCATTATCGCCACCCTCTTACTGGAGGATGACTCTCTTTTTACAGAATATCCAATACAAATCGACGTTGGTTTATGCGTCATTTCCAGCTTTAGAACTTGGCGCATGGTCAGAGCCGACTGGCGCTGGATCCGAGCCCCAGTGTTCAATATGCCGTTGACTATGAATTGGCCGGATTTACTAGCCTAGCCTCTGCCATTCATTTGTATGGAGGGCGGGACTTAGTCACTCTCTCCAGTTATATATAATACCTCCATGGTTTCATCCAATACTTGCAAAATAGCCCGACAATCAAAAAATCAAGTGGAAACTAGATGGCAGAAGTGTGTAGGCCAATCGGCCCACCAGCTTTTTCTACTTTGTCACCTACAGAGTTTGACAGGTACGGTCTTTCGAAACGCCATGTTATTTCCTATAGACATTTGGCGACCGGAAGTTGGATGGATACGGAAGTTACGGAGGCGGGACTTATTCTGGAGAGGTCTATACTGAGTAAGGATATTCAAGCCAGGCCTGGCCAGGCACGGTTTCGCTGCATTCATTTGCTAATTAGAGCCATTAGCACTCTGCGAGCTCTCCACATATGTCATAGTACGGTTCCGACAATTTGTGTGTGTTAATTAGGTTGTACTTAGTGGATCAATGCCTAATAAACGCTCACAGCTCCCAGTGGGCACGAGATCGCCAATACTACTACTTTCTCTCTCACACACACACACACACACACACAGAGAAAGAGACATACAGTACACACACACACAGAAAGACACACACACGCACACACACACATACACAGCTGTGTAAATATATGGCACACTCACACACACCTATGATCGGACAGTGATAGATAGATAGATAGATAGCTAGATAGATAGAAAGATCAACAGATAGATAGACACACAGACAGACTTGCATTTGGCCACATCACAAGAAAACAAGAAGACACTAAAAGAGAAGTGTCATCGTGTCATTTTTTACGATTGTTTACACACTAAAATAAAAACTTCCACACAATTTGCAAAATTCTACTCCAAGGAGCAAAGCACCTCCACAGATTTGCACAGCATTACACACAATGTCTGCTTCACCCTTTTTGCAAAACATTACACACAGTGATTTGTAAAACTCTACACACATTTTCACACCTTAGACACAGATAAGGATTGTGAGGTTACTTCCTTGTCATTACAAAGCCCCGGATTGCCAATGACCACACTAATGAACGAATAGGATAATCACATCCACCAGGTGTGGAAGCACACATGTGCAAATTTGAAAACGCAGCACTCAGGTGTACTATAAAAGGCAACAGCTTTTACAGTAGTTTTTCTTCAGAGTCAAAGTGTATGTACTTCATGCAGTCCAAGGGCGCGGGAAGGGGGGTGCTGGCAGGAGATAGATTTTTAAAAAATATTATATATTTTTTTAAATAATTACTAATTCGCTGTCTGACAATATTTATATTTTTGTATGTGAAATGATGAGTCAAATAGCAAAAAAGGGTTATGGATAGGTTGGAATATAGGCTACTAAAAATTAACAGTTATAGAGATCAACGTGAACGTGAGTCAGTTAGGCCTACTGTTTCATCTATGTCAGGGGGATTCAATTAATCTTCAGCGAGGTCCAGTTACGGAAAATTTCCTCAAGCAAAGGTCCGGAGTATCATAATATTTAACGCGCGTGTTTAGGCTATGTATGTATGTATGTATGTATGCATGTATATGTATGCATGTATATATATATATATTGTAACGTCGGCGCACAAGACATTGCATAGCGTTCTCCCACGCAGGGCATGCTGGGAAACGAGAGCAAACATTTGGGGGGTTTATGTCTGTATTTCTCCTTAGTTTTGAGTCTAATGTTAGCGTCTTTGTTGTAACATGTTTCCCTTTTAGTTCTCCCTCGTGTGTGATCCTCTTTGTGTGGTGGGCTGCGTCCACCCCCTGTATGTGTAGTGTGTGTGTGTACTTGACCTGCTCCGTGTGTATTGTGTTCTGTGTCTGTGTCCCTGCTCTCGTTCTCAGCTAATAAACCTTTTGATTGGACAACTGTGTGTGTCGCTATCAAATCGTTACATTGGTGGCAGAAGCGACTTTCGAACATGGCCTCCGCTCAGCGAGAGAAGCTGGGAGTGGGAGACCTCACCACTGGGTGGAGGCCCACGCAAGAGGATCCAGAGAGAGCCCTTGTAAGGGCTGCTATAAAGCACGGGGCCTTCTATCGCTACTACCGACGGAGGAGAGGTGCTGTCGTCTGGACCTGCCTGCTGCCGTGGGAGGAGATCTTGCCGGAAGAGGGGCCTGAAGAAGCGTTCGCGGAGAAGACGACACTGGCCTGGGCAGTGACTCCGCGCCGGGAGGTTCGACGCTAGAGCTGGCGGTGGCCGCGACACGTGAGCAGAGCCGAGGGAGAGCGGCGAGGAAGAGGTTCCTGGACGACGGATGGTTGGCAGAGGCGCTGGGGGCAGCGAACTCACGACGGTGGGGCAGCTTCGACGGAAAGGCCCTCTGAACTCTGAACTTTAAAACTTTTGGGTGCGTGTGAGAGGCACCGTGCTGTGTGGGCGCCCGTTCTAGTTGGCCGGCACCTTTAAAAAAAAAAAAAGTTTGTTGTGTGGAGTTCGATAGCATGGCCATCTTGGGGGTCGTGCCTTTGCTGAGGCCGCGAGGGAGTGGAACGGACCGAGCAGAGCAGGACGGCTCTGCGAGGAGGCAACACGAGGAGGGACGCCGAAGACGGTAGCTGCAGCGGGAGAGCTCAGCGTGGTCCGGTTGCTGCGGAGTCGGTGCCTGTCTGTCCTGGTCGGTGAATCGACGGAGTGGAGTGGCGTTGGTACAGCCACATCTGACCCCCCTCGAACCCCGGTGCTTGGTACAGTGTCAACGGTTGGAAAGGCCACCTAGGGCCCCGCCAGGAGAGGAGTAGGGCGGCTGCTGAGAGGGAGCTGGTGAGGAGCGGGTCGGCCACGTGGCTGCTAGCACGCCCGCACTGGATTGCTAGCAGCGTGACTCCCCATTGAGTGAGCTCCTGCGGCGTGCACCCCACGTGAGATGGCGGTACTGTCGCACTGGATTGAGTGGCGGGCGACGCGCGCCGACGTTAGCATGTGGCTACCTCGTGGGCTGCGTCCTCCCCTGTATGTGTAGCGTGTGTGTGTACTTGACCTGCTCCGTGTGTATTGTGTTCTGTGTCTGTGTCCCTGCTCTCGTTCTCAGCTAATAAACCTTTTGATTGGACAACTGTGTGTGTCGCTATCAAATCGTTACAATATATATATATATATATTAGGAATGGATGGATGGAGCCTAGTTGTAGGCCCATAAAATAAGTAGCCTAGTCTAAAAGGCAACATTCGAAATGAGGAGAAATAAGGCAAGATATAGTAATTGGGGAGAAAAACTGAGTAGCCTTGGCTATTTTTAAAATCTTAACGTGAATCTTAAAATAACATTTGAGCTGAGACATGGATATTCCACAGCTGGTTCCTTGAACCCATTAATCAGCCAGTTTAATTTTATTTTTTTATTTTTTTTATGTTGACCCGAAATCCTGGAAACCCAGGAACATCACGTTGTTGGGCAGTGAATGCATAAAGGCTTAACTAGATTGTGGACATGGGCGGATTATGAACTTTTGGGCCCCTGGGCCTAGATGTATTAAGGGCCTCCCACTTATTATCGTATATGTGGGAGGGGGGATTTGGGGTCCTCCCCCAGAAAATTTTTAATTTGTTTGATGTGATTTCCTGTATTGTGGTGAATTTTGGGGATGGCCAATACTAAACTCAATCAGATTCATAGCCTACATCCTGATTTGTTGATATTGAGGCAATGATTCCATGCAAAGGCTTGGGCTTCAGGGCCCCCTGACCCCTTGGGTCCCTGGGCCTGGGCCCGGTAGGCCCGTGCAGTAATCCATCCCTGATTGTGGGGGATCAATCATATTGCCTTCTTAAATCGTAAAAAATTTTCTGTGGTCTCAGTTCATTGTTGAATGGGCCTAGCCTACCCTATGCTTGCTCAAAATATATGTTTTGTCTAGTAGAGGTGCTTCAAATTGGCGCTTTTAAAAATCGCCTGTCTCAGAATATGTAAACGTGGTCCAGGGCAATTCCGCGCAAAACTGTCACATCCATATTTAGTTGGCGTTACGGACGTGACAGTTTTGCGTGGTATTGCCCCCGTATCGTTATATATAGCTCTGTTTTCGCTGTCTATCTTTCTCCTCTTTGAGCAATCGATGATTTGAAAATAACTTACTTATCGCTAACTTAGATATCCATCTGATTGTTTCTCGTCCCGTTTCCTCCATCAGTGAGTCTCTTCCCCATAATAGGCTACTTTACTCACTGACTCGACTTTATCAGAATTCACAGATTTCACTGGCTGAGTAGCAGCAAGCAAAATGATGGTTCCTGAAGCTCCTGAAGTAAATGCTGTTATCCTAACCAACGAAACATTTAGCGCAGCTTTGAAATCTTACGTGAAAATCTAAATTAGGCTATTATGGTCCGGATCCGGATAGGATCACGTCAGGGTCCGGACTCGGACCGCGGTCCGCCATTTGGTGACCCCTGATCTACAGTATGTGATAGCAATCAAGTGTGTAGGCCTACGGTTGATATAGGCCTACATATTCTTTGCGATTTACACGTTCAAAAAAACCATGGATAAGCTGAAAGAAACTTGTGTTTTACAGTTTTGCAAAAATAATAAATGCATAGCTAGTGAAATCATTTCACTATCCTATAGTCGCTAAGATAGAAATTATTAGGACACATAGGCCTACTTGTTGTGGAGACGACACACTTTAGGCTATTCAGAAATTATTTGCGAGATCATTGCAGCCTGATTATTAGCCTATATTTAAAGCCTGACATCTCTGGTGTGGTTTTGACGATCAGAAAAGTAATTTTCCTTAGCTATACTGAAATAGGCTAACGATGTGAAGTGCGCTTCTGTGGGGTTAGGGTGGGCGCAGTGGACTCGGAGTGCTGTCAGAGAACAATGGAATTTGTGGCTGCCCAGGACTTTTCTAAAACTTCTCGCTATCACCCGCACACACCGCACTAAAATGACGTATTTAGCAGTCAAAATCCTAAACATGTCCGGGAGGGGGGAGGGGGGATCGTCGGACATCCATTGTTTTTGTTATTCAGCACCCCTGGTCAAAAATAGGTTCCCGCGCGCCTGAGGCAGTCATCTTTATTTGTCTACAGATTTTATTTGTTTCTTTGATTTCATTGTTGGTTGATTACTGTAACTGCTTATGGTAAGAAATACTGTATTGAAATAAATACTTGTAATATTCAGTCTGCAGCATCAGTGTTGTGCAGTGCTTGGTAAGTTTATAGTATAGTAGGCCTATTTGTGTACATATCTCAAACTAATCATGAAGAATGTTGTGGGTTTGTCACTATTTTTGTCACTATCTAAATTATCCCTTACATAACAATGTCTGGCCAAAAATCTAGCACATGCTATTTCCTAACATTCATTTTTTTTTACAAAAGTGTTTTTTATTTATCTGCAATAGTGTCATTGATCATTGAGGACTGTGTTGGTTAAATGAAAACTAATAGCGTTTTCACAAATATGTGTATATGTTTTGACTGAAGTGTGTCATTTTGTAAACAATCTAGGAATTATGCAAATCGAGTGTGGTGTTTGGATAATTGTGATTATATTTTGAAAAAAAGAACCCGGTTTTCAAAAATTGCGTGTAAACAATTGAAAAAAACTGTAAAACACTGTAAAGGTGGTGCATATGCAGGAGGTAGAGATACATAATGTCATACTCCTCTTGTTATGCAACAGGTTTAAGAATTCATGAGGAAATGGCTGCTAAAGGGGCCAGAGACTTCTTATACATATTCCTCATGGCCCTGGGACCCCTTCACACACTCCCATAGGGAGGGGCCAGAGACTTCTTATACATATTCCTCATGGCCCTGGGACCCCTTCACACACTCCCATAGGGGAGAGAGACAGTGTGTGCAGAAACTCTGGTAAACTGTGCTCTTGATAACCTTACGTTTGCGTCCCACAGCTGTGATCAATTCTTCTCTTGGCTAGGAGAACATCTATTTTGAACAAAGTGAACGGAAACATGCACAGAATTTTAACAAATTCACCCAAAATGTATGAGTGAGCTTAGGTGATAGAGCTTAGGCCTAAGTGTAAGTATACTCTTTTGATCCCGTGAGGGAAATTTGGTCTCTGCATTTATCCCAATCCGTGAATTAGTGAAACACACTCAGTGAACACACAGTGAGGTGAAGCACACACTAATCCTGGCGCAGTGAGCTGCCTGCTACAGCGGCACTCGGGTAACAGTGAGGGGTTAGGTACCTTGCTCAAGGGCACTTCAGCCGTTCCTACTGGTCGGGTTTGAACCAGCAACCCTCCTGTTACAAGTCCGAAGCCCTAACCAGTAGGCCACGGCTGCCTCCCAAGTGCACTTATCTCAGCTCAGATAAGGTCTCCAGGGCCCCCTTAGCCCCTCCAGCAAGCGCTCTCGGAAACAATATTGAAATTAAAGACAACTTCTAATTGTATTAGTATTTATTTCAACTCATAGTCTGGTTTATTATGTTAAGTGCAGGCATGTTACAATTTCCTTAACCAAAAAATAAATAAATAAATAAAAATACTTTTTTTAAAGCCACCCCTATTTTTGTAGGGGTGGCTTTTGAAGATCTTGGCTTAGCCCCCCCCAAAATAGGCCTAACGACGTCCCTGGTCTGGGGGGAACCTGACCAGGACACATACTGTACAGTGAGTTCACCTTCCCAGCAGTGAAGCCATTACTTGTCACCATTATGTCCTGCTCATGTACAGACACACAAACACGTTCACATGTGTGCAGGCATGTCATGTGCAGGCAATTTATATATCTCAATACACACAAACATATAGCAGACACAAACACACACACACACACACACACACATACACACATGTGCATGCACACATACACACACACACATGGACATGCACACATACACACACAAACATAGAGAGGGAAGGAGTGTGCTGGCGCTCTGTGTTGCTATTGTGTGTGTGTGTGTGTGTGAGTGTGTCCTGTGCTGCTGTTGTGTATGGTTGTGTGTGTGTGTGTGTGTGTGTGTGAGCGTGTCCTGTGCTGCTGTTGTGCATGGTTGTGTGTGTGTGTGTGTGTGTGTGAGCGTGTCCTGTGCTGCTGTTGTGCATGGTTGTGTGTGTGTGTGTTTGTGTGTGTGAGCGTGTCCTATGCTGCTGTTGTGCATGGTTGTGTGTGTGTGTGTGAGTGTGTCCTGTGCTGCTGTTGTGCATGGTTGTGTGTGTGTGTGTGTGTGTGTGTTGTGTGTGTGTGTGTGTGTGAGCGTGTCCTGTGCTGCTGTTGTGCATGGTTGTGTGTGTGTGTGTGTTGTGTGGTTGGCCCCAGGGCTCTGATAAAAAGCTGTGTTATTTGTGACGTGCGCTGCTCTGAAACCACTGTAGGGCAGCCAGCTGGCATCTCACACAGCAGCCTCGCCCTCTCTCTCTGATCCTCCTCTCTCTCCCTCTCTCTCTATCACTCTCTTTCTGCTGCCCCCCAGCATTGCCCTCTACCCCCACCCTCTTTCTGTCTTGCCCTCTCTCTCTCTCTGTCCCTCTGTCTCTGTCCTCTCTGCCTTGTCCTCTCTCTTTCTGTCAGTCCCTCCATATCACCCCCCCTCTCTCTTCTTCATCTCTCTTCCCCATCTCTCCCTCTCTCTCTCCCCCCTCTCTCTCTCTCTTCCCTGTCTTTCCCCCCCTCTCTCTCTCTTCCCCTCTTTCCCCCCCTCTCTCTCTCCCCATCTCTCCCCCCTCTCTCTCTTCCCCTCTCTTTCCCCCTCTCTCTCTTCCCCATCTCTCCCCCTCTCTCTCTTCCCCATCTCTCCCCCTCTCTCTCTCCTTCTCCCCCTGGCTGTGCCAGAGTGCCCTCTTAACAACCCCCCCTCAATCTCTCTATCTCTCACTCTCTCTCTCTCATCCCCCCTCTCCATCTCTCTTCCTCTGTCTCACTCTTTCCCTCTCTCTCACCCTCTGGTCAGTGCCAGCCATCAGTGTTAGCAGTGTTATCATGCAAAGCCCCTTAGTGTCCTTAACGCACACGGCCCAGATAGGAGGTGACCCTGGCACGACCCCACGCCAGCACGAAGCCCACGCCAGCACGGAGCCCACGCCAGAGTGAGGCCAGATCTGAGCCGGAGACCGTAGGATGTGCATGTGTGGTGTGCATGCGTGTGTGTGTAGTGTGCATGTGTGTGTTTCTTGTGTGTGTTTCTTGTGTGTGTGTGTGTGTGTGCAGATCATGTGTCTGTAAATATGTGTGTACATATATGCGTATGAAAGTGTATGTTTGTCTTTGTGTATGCGCTTATTTTTCAGTCCCATCCTTTCTCAGTGGCATTCAATATTTCCTCTCTGCGACGCTTGGAGGCTCTATGGCTGAGCCCTCCAGACAGAGATGACAGCAGGCTCCAACATTTCTGAGGCAATGAAGCAGGAAACTCCAAATAAAGCATCTCATTCACTTGGTCTTCCTGCTGCTCGCCACACTCCCATTCCAAGAGCAGAGGAGGAGGCAGCCCCGCTACCACTGGGGAGGGCACTCTGGCATCAGACCTGCATTCAGACAGACGTGTGTGTGTGTGTGTGTGAGAGAGAGAGAGAGAGAGAGAGAGAGAGTGTGAGTGTGTGTGTGTGTGAGAGAGAGAGAGAGAGAGAGAGTGTGAGTGTGTGTGTGTGTGTGTGAGAGAGAGAGAGAGAGAGAGAGAGAGAGAGAGAGAGTGTGAGTGTGTGTGTGAGTAGGGTGAATGAGGTTTGTCTCAGCATGCACTCTGAGACCTCATTGGACAGTAGGGTCACTGCAAAGCTCCAATCAGACCAGTAAGAAAAGGTCAGGAGTCACATACACACCCTGAGGGCCGAGTATGCAGTGTGTGTGTGTGTGTGTGTGTGTGCATCTCTGCTGTAGGTTTCTTTATCTGGTATTTATCTCATGGCTGGAGGAATCTGCCAACTCACCCCCAGCTAAGGGGCCGTGCACACGACGCCGGTTTTTGTGAAACCGGTGAGGTTTTGTTAACGGTTACGCCTTGCATGTACACGACGCCGGCAGTTTAGGAAACTGAAACCGATAGCTTTTGAAACCGGCTTCCAAAGTGGGAACTTTTGAAACCGCCGGCTAACTTTCGCCATGTAGACGCCTGTAGGTGCAAAGCCGGCAACTTTATGACGACATAGCCCCACCTCTCAACTCAGCCACGGCACTCGACCTGACATGTTGCTTGTCAAAACAAACCAAACCATTTATTTATCATATTAAAATGTTTTTCTTTCCCCTGTCATGATTTAGTGCACAATGTAGCCTATCAGCTTTTAGTGGCTAAGTTAGAAGCACACGTTAGCTTAACCAGAGACTTTCTAATGAGGAGACAGCACTCAAAAAATACTCCATAGAAATGCATGGGGCTAGTTTGTCACGCCAATATGGCCGTTGTCTACACATATCCCACCCCTTCCTCGGCAAACCGTCGACATGTGAATACATTGAGCCAATCATATGGTGTGTTGTGAAGACATCGTGCCAATCATGTGTTGTGATCTCGCCGCTGGAGCAAGATTGGTGTCGTGCAAGCCTTGCGCACACGCAGTTCGACCCAAAGACTGTGCCCGATGAGTGCCCATAAAACGTTGGTATATGGCCGCCGAGTGGAGGGACTTGCCTAAAAGGACTTTGGCTTAACTTAGTTAAACATTAGCTTACTGCATGTTAATGTTTTCTCCAGTGGTGCTCAGACCTAATGCAATGCGTAGGCAAAGCATTTTAAATTTCACATAGCAGTCACATACCTTGAAAATGAAACAATGTTTTCTTCTACGCGATTCACGCGAAATTATCGTGAAGCTTCTGCACAGCGGCGCCATCGACTGGTCTGGCATATGCACTACAGCACATTTAGCCGGTTACACCTCTGTGTGTACACGCAAGGTTTTTTCTTGCCGGAGTCGTTAAAGGTGTGAAAGCGGTACGAGAAAATCCACCCGGCGGTGTCGTGTAAACAGCCTCTAAGTTTACATACACATACAGTGTGCTCACACACACATACATCACACGCATGCACACACACACACACACACACAGAAACACCATTACAACATTACTCTCCTTCATCCTAAGCATACCTAAACATATGCAAATGTGGTGTGTGTGTGTGTGTGTGTGTGTCTGTACCCTGGTGAACAGAAGAGAAGCAAGCAGAACAAGCCAACCAGTGGAGCCACTCAGCATTCTATTTCACAACCCCGTTGCCATGACAAGTAATTCCCAACTTCCACAGAGTTCTGATGAGGGAAAACAGGTAAACGGGTGGAGTGGCAGGTCCAGAACAGGAAACAGGGACAAGTGTGTGTGTGTGTGTGTGTGTGTGTGTGCAGCAGCATATATTCTCCTGTGTGCCACTATGTGTCCTGTCGAAGTGTGCACTCTTTAAGATGAACATAATGAGCATCTGTAGGCGCTTTTATCAACGCGGTTTGTCGCTAGCCTAACACCTGTTTTGAGTCTGAGACTCCGACCACAACATCCACATCCACTAGTGAGGATTCTGCCTGTCGCTAATATGCCTGATGACTGCACTACGAGAGATACCTTCTCAGTGTCTGGTTGAGAGATAACATCTGTGGCACCTGACTGCGAGCTTTTAAATGTTTAGTTGAGCTGAACTGTCTGGTTGTCGACGTAGTGATGCTAGCCAACTAGCTAGCCACTAACGTCAACCATCAACAGACATCAACGCACGAGCTGTGTCAGGATTTCACCTTGAGAAGTTGCTGGTATGAACTTTTACATCGTCTGCCAAGGGAACTCAACTCACCATCACCGCCACCGCCTGCCAACTTTCACACCTCTGCCATCTAGCTGCAGGCCTACGTTTCGCCACTGGACTGTCCAGGAGCAACGTACGGGAACATCATACAAGCGACTTTTTAATCACCATGCCGGAGAGAAGAGAGAGCTGCCCACCATAATCTGCTGGCTGATCTGCTCAGCGGGGCCGAAAGGGGACTTGTGGACTAAACTGCTGGCGAAGCACTATCACCTGCCTGTGGACTTATTGAGTGTTTTTTGTTTGTCTTTGTCTTTGTCAGCGTGAGCGCTGAGTCTGTTTGTTTTATGTCTTGTCTTGTTCTGTAAGCCTACTGTCTTTGTAAAGACAGGCTTGCTTTACTGTCACTGTCTATTTGTCTGTTTATTTGTGTATGTCTTGGTGTGATGTCACAGGTACGCCGCTCTGTCCGGTGTTCCAGTTTAGATGGTGAGCATATCAACTTGTGATATTTGCATAAAATCAGTGAATATTCAACAAGACCCTGCCTACTTGTTAACAGCGCTTTGCTCTGCCGCCGCCCCTCAAGTGCCGGGAGATTGACATTTTCACAAGCCCACAGTGAGACAGAAAACACAGGGAAATCACCGGTTCATGTATAATGCATGTCCGCTTAAGCATTACCCACACAAAATGCTCTGCAAACAGGAAAGTGTCAAAGTGAAACAAAGGTTATGTTGAGTGAACCTGATGAAGCATTGGCGAAACGCGTTGTTCACTAAAAAATAAACCAGCAAAGAAATCCCACCAGTGTGCGGTGATCCTTCACTTTCCTTTTAAAGGTTTTGTTGGGTTTCGAACATGAGTCTGGCGGAGGCTAAATGTATATTGCAATCAGCACTACCACTACACCACAGAGAGCAGTTGCTTCAATGCCATCATCAACCATCTTTAATCCGTAGTCTACTAGCTAGCTACCTAGCTACTGATATCCTGATGTCCATGTTAACTGGTGACATGACACCGAATGCAAGCCTTGAATAATGCACATTAATTTTGCCTCACATACCAAAACAGTTACAACAAACTGCATGCATGACCCCACTTCAGACGTTGTTCGTTTTTGTGGGCAGAAACATACATCGTGATTATAATGCGCAAAAAAAATTAAGATCACGTGTGGGCCTCGAACTGCACTAAAATAACAAGCTAGCAGTAGTAGGCTACCCTGCTAACCAGTTGCACCACTGGTCATTTTGCCTCACATACCAAAACAGTTACAACAAACTGCATGCATGACCCCACTTCAGACGTTTTTTTTCACGGGGCAGATCATACATCGTGCTATTGTACGGTCATTTTGCAAAAAAAACAGTTTAAGATCACGCATGACCCCACTTCAGACGGGATCTCGAACTGCACTAAAATAAAATAACAAGCTAGCAGTAGTAGGCTACCCTGCTAACCAGTTGCACCACTGGTCATTTTGCCTCACATACCAAAACAGTTACAACAAACTGCATGCATGACCCCACTTCAGACGGTTTTTTTTGGGGGGGGCAGATCATACATCGTGATTATAATGCGCAAAAAATAATGATCACGTGTGGGCCTCGAACTGCACTAAAATAACAAGCTAGCAGCAGTAGGCTACCCTGCTAACCAGTTGCACCACTGGTCATTTTGTATCTGTGCAGTAGCACGGTGTTCCTATTAAATGTGTAGGCCTATATTGTGACCGCTTATTTGTCAATCGATCAAGATATTCATTATAGCAAACACATCTAAGCTACGTGAATGTTTTGCAACAGGCTGCTGAACGAGCAGTAGGCTAAACTAGTTTCTAATTTAGGCTGCGTGGGAATCTGAACAGCAACATTTGTCAGCAAACTCTCTCAGTAGCTACATCGAAGTATTGTAATCCATAAATATGCTACCATGATGACCATTTTGTGTCGTCAAATTAGGACAAACAAATTAAATAATATAAGTCTAACTCGGAGAAAATAAGTTTCATATGTTCACTTCAAATTACTAGACAGCTCACTGCATAACTTCACCGAGACTAAGATAACACTAAGTTATGATAACTTTTGCACATGACTGACGTGTTTCATATTATTAACCCCCAAAACGGAATAAAGTTTTAGTGGGGACATGCCAGTTTGTTGTACATCAGTTAGGTTTTTGTAGGTGAGGCAAAGATGAACCTACTTTGTTGTTTGGAGGCTTGCATATGCCCATGTTAAATTGTGATAGCACCAGTTATGGGCATATATTTCTCACATATTAACCTGTGTTAACTTTGACTAAAAGTTAAATATATACATAGAAATCTGGCATCAATTTCAGCGGCTCGTAGTGTAGTGGTATAGACAATGTAGAAGCTAATCCGATCAACTTTCTTGTCCAAGCGTGGTTCGAATCCCAGCTAGATTGCTAGTTTTATTTTTTTCCATTTATTCAGTATGTGTCATAGTTGTGTGGATAATGCTTAAACGGAAATTAGACATACACATTGTATTAGACATACACTGGTGATGTTTTCAGCGATATCCGTTATATTGTCTCACTTGCAAACACTTCGTGAAAATATGAACCTGCACTATTAGGCGGAGGCAGAGCAGAACGCTTAAGAAGTAGGCAGGGTCTTGTTGAATATTCACTGATTTTATGCAAATATCACCAGTTAACCTGCTCACCAGCTAAACTGGAACACCGGCACCTGTCTTGTGTCTTTTGTTATTTTTTAAATTGTTTGTTTATGTCTTGATGTCACGGGTACGCTGGCGACTACACAGCTCCGTCCAGAATCGTTTGTCTTTATGTGTCAATGTCTTGTGTGTGGAGCGCTTTGGATTGTACTAAGTATGTTAAATGCTCTTTATAAATAAAAATGACTTGACTTGACTACTGTCAGTGCTGGACACAGCAAAAATACTGTAAAACCAAAAATTCACTTCTATAAATACAGAAAAACAGACTTAGATGTGGTGGACTCTGCCCAGCTTCCGTCATTGTCAGGCCATGATTACAGTAATCACAGTTATCCACCAAAGATGCTCTAATATAATCTGAAATATTGTTCCGTGCATTGTTCAGTTTTGTAAGTACAGTAAGTATTTTCAAGTGTGTGTCTAAGTGTTTTCAATCACCCAATGTGTTTTGTATTTTGAATAGATGTGTTGTCCCAATGGTACCATGATATTTCATTTATGAACAAAGTGTCTTGTATGAAATAGTGTGTAGTGTGCAGGAGCAAGTGTGTTGTAGAAAGGTGCAAGAGTGTTGCAGAATTGGAACTAAAGTGCAAAGCAGCTCTTTTGTTTAAGGTATGGTTACACTGTGTTTAAGGTATAGTAACAAAAGCTTCAAGTTGTGTTACTTTGGTTTAAGCATGTGTCTATAGTGTTCAAGCAATGGGCAAAAACTGTAAAGAAAGAAAGAAATAAGGAAAGAAAGAAAGAGAGAGAGCGAGAGAGAGAGAGGTGGATTAAACATCTATGTTCCACCTTGACAAGTGTGTCTTGATGAAAAGCAGGACATCCTCCTCTCTCATTTCCTCTCCTCCCCCTCTCTTCCTCTCCTCCCCCTCCCTTCCCCCTCTCCTCTCACCCCCGCTCCCCCTCTCCCTCCTCCTCCTCTCCCCCCTCTCCTTCTCTCCTCTCCTCCCCCTGTCTTCCTCTCCTCTCTCCCCCTCTTCTGTGTGCCACTCTGCTGAGATGTATGGAGGAAGTGACAGATTAGTTAGAGGACCAAATATGGTCTTTTCATTTCTGTCTGTGTGATGCAAACACTAGGAATGGGATATGTATATGCGCGAGACAGGCATGTACAGGCGTAACATGACCATATGCACTTCTATATACTAGGACTGTGAACATGTATATGTAAGTATGTGAGACTTTGTGTACAGGCATGTGTGTGTGTGTGTGTGTGTATGTGTGTGTTTGTGTGTGTGTGAGAGTCAGTATCCATGTCTGTATGTGTGTGTGTGTGTGTGTGTGTGAGAGAGTCAGTATCCATGTCTGTATTTGTAAGTGTGTGTGCATGTGTGTGTGTGTGTGTGTGTGTGTGTGAGAGTCAGTCAGTATCCATGTCTGTATATGTATGTGTGTGTGTGTGTGCATGTGTGTGTGAGAGAGAGTATGTTTGTGTGTGTGTGTGCGTGTGTGTGCACGCGAGTATGATGTATTAAGGCATTCTCTCCTCTTAAAGGAGGTCAGTACTGGCAGCATCACTCTGCTCGTCAGTGGGAATATGAGTGATTTTTAATTCATGTTTATGATGAATAAAAGATAGAGAAAAGAGGGGGGGGCTCGGAGATAAACAGAGAACAGTAGAGAAGGGAGAGAAGGAGAGAGAGGGGGAGGGAGGGAGAAAGTGGGAGAGAGGAAGAGAGAGGGGGGGAGAAAGAGAGGGGGGTTATGGTGGTGGATTGCTGTTGGTCTTACAGCAGAAGTGGCAGCTACAGTCATCCTGGAGTTTCCCGCATATTGATAACAACTCCAGGACGCCCGCAAATTAGATACATCAGGCCTCGGAATCTGGAGCGAACAAGCAAGAGTTCATGCATGAGAGAGAGTGAGTGTGTGTGTGTGTGTGTGTGTGTCTTGGGCATAACGGTTGCATTCTGTGAATTTATCATTCTGTGAAAACTACCTTCGGTCTCCCTGATGTGTGTGTGTGGGGTGGGTGGGGGTGTGGGGATTGCGTGCGTGTGGGTGTGTGTGTGTGCGTGTATTTGTGTGCGGGGGATTGGGGAGGGTTTCAGAAGGAGGTCCTAAGGGACTGAAGCAAAACTTCAGGCAGATGATCTCGGTGAGATGATCCCCATTCAATAGTTTCCTTAGCTCTCGGTACTGTGTAGTCCCCTTTAGCATCAATGACTGCTTGTGTCTTTTTGTGATAGTTGAATGAGTTATCATTTTCTGATCACTTTTGCATTCATCTTGCCTTCAACTTCAACTGAAATCCTTTTACCTTTGTAGCTCACGCACCCCCAAGACATCCACCTCCAATCCATGCTTCACAATCGGGATGGTGCACTTTTTGCAATAGGCCATCTTGATGTCTCCTCTCAAACGTACCATTCATGGTTATGACCATAAAGTTCAATTTTGATCTCATCACTCCAAATTACTTTGTTCCAGAAGTTCTTAGGCTTCTCTAGGTGCTGATCGTAAGCATATCATAAGCATGCTGTTTTGTGACTATACTATAGGTGCTGATCATAAGCATATCATAATCGCTGTTTTGTGACATTGGTGCAGTAATGGCTTTTTTTTTCAGCAATGCCGCCATGCAGCCCATTTGTGTTCAACTGCCTCTTGAATTTCCCCTGGGGATCAATAAAGTATCTATCTATCTATCCTTATTGTGGATCTTGAAACAGTCACATCATTTCTTGCAGTGAAACCTGTGTCTCATCTGAAGTAGCTTGAAGGTTTTTCTTTGCATCATGGCCAATTTCCCTGGCACTTGAGGATTAAATCACTACACCATTATCAGCATCATAGGTGGCCCCACAAGGCTTCCGTTTTAACATTCCATATGTTATCTTAATGCAGAGGAAGTAGATTGGGAACCAAATAGAACGTTCAAGCATTGTTTTTGTTTTTATTGTTGAAAGGGTCTATAGACCGACATCTTTTTCCATCTTTTCCCACATGTACACAGTCCCACTGTCTTCTCCCACTAATCGTGTCACAGCTGTTTTGCGTTTGCCATGTCTCTGGGTGAGATGCGCAGATTAGAGGGTGACACGGGAATCAATTTTCACTCCCGTCCCATCCCGAGCCCACACAAATACTCCCGTCATATCCCGATCACGTGACTGCCCCCCAAAAAAATCCTGTCCTGCAAAATCCCGAGAGAAAGGCTCCTGAATCCCGTCCCACTCCCGTTTCGTTCCCTATGTTGTCTAAAGCATTGGTTCCCAAAGGGTGGGTTTCGTAAGAGATTTTATTTGGGTCGCCAGCATAGTGACAATTTATGTTGTGTAATAGGCCTAGCTTATACCTTATATAGCTTAGGAACTCCTTCTGTGCACATTTAGAACACCGCCAGAACGTGGATATCACTCGTAAAATGAAACAATATTTCTGCCGGGCGCCTACCATGGACCTCACAGTTGCAAAATGCAAGGGACATGAATCAGTTTATATTTGCACAAACAATAACGGACATCAGCTCTTCAACATGGCCCATTAAAATCTAGAAAGTATCATTTTAAATTGTAAAAAAACCCTGCTGTCAACAATAAGCTAAAGCAGACGTAAGGTTTATTTGTGTCATAGGCTACAGATAGTTTCAATTGTAGATAAGCCTCTTTACAGTTTATATTCTTAAAGTCTCACATTCTGTCTTATTTTGGATTTAAAACGCACAAAAGTGCATTAGAAAGGCTATAATTTAAATGGACATGTAAACGCTATTTCCTCTTTCCAATCTTGCGAACTTCACTACATACAGTAAAGCTGCATTGCCATTTATTAGCTAGTTTCCCATAACAACCACCACATAGGCTAGTCGAGGTTAGTTATTAAGATTGACTTTGAACACAGTGAGCCATACAACTTGACAATTACACTGTATCATAGTGTTAATGTGTTGAGTAAAGCTACACATGTTTAGATTGATTTTGTTACCATGTGTGTTTATTCCTGCCGTTACAAAAACTAGCATCTCAGATAACGTTAGCGATTAGCTCACGTTGATATGGCAATAGAAAACACCTTCAGTTTTCGATGTAGTCGCTGACGCTGATTGAATGGCTTGTGAACAGGGCAGCTGCTTTGTATTGCTCTGATTGGCTACTGATAGCCGCAGAGTTGCCTATCAACAAACTTATTGTGAGTTGTAAGTGGTTCTCTTTTCTAGAAATGCCTTGCAATCTTTGGGTGCACTCACCGCATGTTTTAATTTAATCTCCGGCTCCGTTCCCCTCCCGCCCACTCCTGTTGATTTCTGCCCGTCCCGTCCCTATCACGTTACCAACAGTGAAATTGACTCCCGTACCGCAAGACTCCCACGGGAATACCGTGACCCGCGGGAGTCCCGAAAAATTGTCACCCTCTAGCGCAGATGTCTCACTGTAGCTGTCAAACCTGTTATTTACACATACAATTAATACAGTACAACTAATTACAATGTCATAGGTGTGGAAACCTACCCTTAATAGCCATACAGGTCAACTTGTGTGTATATTATCAGGCCAGACATTAAAGGGTATGTAGACTTTAAATCAGGGCCATTTGAGTGATTTCAGTTGGTAATATTATTTAAAAAGGGCAGACACAATTATGTGCTAATAAATGGCTTCACCTGACCAGCTGGCCAATATTCCATAATTTCTGCCAGGGTGTCACTAGACCTAAAACTCTACTGGGGCACAGTCCAATCTAATGATAATACTAATCTGCTGCCAAAGAGGCAAGTGGAGTTATTAAAAACCTTGTATGTACTCTTATGAGCTCCAGTGTAAGATGTCTAGCCCTGGGTATGTACTCTTGTGAGCTGTAGGTCCTGTCCATATTGACTCAATGGCCAGTTCATTTGCAGCCAATAGGCTACGTTCAGGCAGTGAGATTTCAGCATGTCTGAATCGGATTGTTCTGATGTCTGTCTGTCTTTCAGTGTCTCATATTGTAAGTCCGCTGCGCGTCGGGGTCCGGTTCGCCCTGTCGGGACTTATTTTCCCAGTAATGACCGCCGTTCTATACATTATCCTGCTTATTACACGGCTACTTCCCAAAACGAAATAATAAACTCCCCACGATATGACTTTAGCCTACATAGCCTAGCCTATTTGTTACCGTTCATCGTGGCATTTGCTGAGAAACAAATAGTTTGCATCAACACACACTGAATTTGAATCAAACATTCTTTAGAACACAGCTGATCAACTGTCTAATTTCACTTTTGAATGAAGTTCCAGTCCTTGCGTAGTGATATGAAAGACGTATCAGAAGCATAAAACCCGTTGCCATTGACAGCGGTAATTATATGTTTGCTGCGGTAATTACATGTATATATTTTACCGTAAAACTTTGGGAAATCCCATTCAAGCCAGCGTTCAGACATTCTAATTTGACAGTTTAGCCAGAGAGGTAATCAAGGATCTTTGGTTTAGACGGAGACGCAACCCGGGTGGTCTTCAAAACTCTACATTCTGGAAGGAGTCTTCAGATTTTTGCGTCTTCAAGCCCTGATGGCGGGGTCGCCGTGTAAACGAAAGGCACTTATGATCAAATATTTTGTCGTCTTCCTTCGCAATCGTTCTCTGCTAGTTAGAACACCACTAGGCCTATTTTAAATGCAGTTCATTTGACCAATTTGCTGGGTTTTACAAAACGTGTACGAGATTAGAATCCCAGACTCCAAATTAGGTAATACAGTGTTCAACTGTGCCTGGGAAGCTAGCTGGTGTAGGAGTCTCTCCCACCGGCCTCCTCTCATAGGCTACATGAACTACCCTAATGCAATAGTGCCTGATGGGAAGGCTAATACACGCTAACCCCTGAGTTTGCCTGCAAGTAGGCGAGCCAATGCTCATGCAGACAAATAGCTCAGGCCAGAACACCGTGTGCAAACATAAACCATTAACTTACTCAAGCCCTTCGCTTTAAGGGCTTTTAAAGTCAGACACTGTGTTCTGGTGAGCGGGCTGGATCTTGTAGTCTAGCTTTATCAAAGTCTCTCTCTCACTCACTCACTCTCTCTCTCTCTTTCACACACACACACACACACTTGCAGTAATACTGCTGCTTCCCACAGAGCCAGAGATATGTTTACTGCTGCCCACATGCTTACTGGCTGAGTGATTGGCCTCTGTAGTCCGACTCAGCTTTGCATGTGATTTTAGACTGTTGTGGTATACTACAGTGAATGCCCTCCGCACTGAAGGGCCTCTTGGCAGTGTGTGTGTGTGTGTGTAGGTCTGTGTGTGTGTATGTGTGTGTGTGTGTGTGTAGGTCTGTGTGTGTGTATGTGTGTGTGTGTGTGGCCCCTGTTTCTCAGCAACCCAATGGGATTGTGATTTATTTTCAGTCTCGTATTGTGTGCAGCCTACCGTCGGATTTGGCGAAAAGCGATGCTTTATAATCTTCCGGCAACTGTGCTCCCTGCTCATGCTCATGCTGTGCTGTGAAACAACGTCACAGCGGCTATTTTAACATGACACAGGCAGAAAAATCAGAGACATTTTTTTGTAAGGACGCAGCGCCCCTACGTGGTTGATAGGTGCAGTGCTGCTTTATATTTCCTTCAGTTTGGATTCCGCAGATTCCACAACTACAACAGCTGACAACAAAGCGACTAGAGTTATTGTATCAATAGATAGTTATTTTTTTATTCTTAATATACAATATTAACCGATGTCAACCTACGTCAATGGTGTTTTTATTAAAAAAAATTTTGTCGAATCCAGCGCCGCTTGTTCACACAGTGAAAGATAGTTACAGTGCACTAGTGGTTTGTTTCGTACAAAGGATGGGGGACGACTTGGGAGACGAATGGTGGGTTCACGGAGAAAATTCAGGTAGGGGCTCTTGTGTAAAAAAAAATACATTTCAGACAAGAATGTAAAAGAAGCATGGCAGTTTTTGCATAATAGTTTGTAACTTGAATCCTCAATGCCTAAAGTGAGTAGGCTATCTTGACTCACGCCTCGGTCTTGTTGCCTAGCATACATCTCAGTGGTGGTCTTTCAGAAAGTGTTTCTTCAAAATAAAAGTATTTTTTTTCAGTAAAACCTTTATCGGTATATTCCTGTTGATCATGGCATTGTCTATGGTCCATGCAGACTGTATAAGGGACGTGGCGTTCGTAGAAGTTAGTGAAATATTCTTCATGTAGCCTAACACGTGTTTGGTTTAGCCGAAAAGGATTCCGGTACATGTAGTCTTTTGCAGTGACGTTTGCCATAACGAAATTATTTTAGGTTTGAGAGAGGTAGAAGTCATGTCACTTCTGCCGTTGTTCACAGCTGTGTGGCATTTTGCTTCAGTAGGCTAGGCCTACGATATTTCATCTTGTTGTGGTTTCTAAGGTGCCACTGACAACAGACTATGCCAACATACGTCACGAAGCTCACGTGTGCTTGATAACATAATATACTTTTTTACTTTAAAAGTGCAGAGCTATATTTCAAGGGGATAGCCTGTTATAGCATGTAGCATAGGCCTCTCCATCAGGTGGTGTCCTCCAATCTCTCTCTCTCTCACACACACACACACACACTCTCAGGTGGATCTGATGGGGAGCCTGAGCCTGAGAAGGTTAAGAAGCAGCCCCAGGTGAAGGGGAAAACGAAAGAGGAGGAGGAGGAGCCTAAGAAACCACAGCAACCCAAGAAGAAGAGGAAGAACGATGGCACAGCAGGTCCAGTGAAGGAGAAGAAGAAAAAGACTGTGGCCCTGGTAAGTCACAAGGTGTGTGTGTGAGCGAGCGAGCGAGGAGCGAGGCTGGCCAAGTTCTCACTCATTGTGATTTTGGTTCTAGAAAGAGCACATCAAACAACAGACAGATAAAGTACCAGTGGAAGGAAATAAAAAAACAAAGAAAAGGATAAAGGTAAGAGCTCAAGCGACTGTGTGTGTGTGTGTGTGTGTGTGTGTGTGTGTGTGTGTGTGTGTGTGTGTGTGTGTGTGTGTGTGTGTGTGTGTGTGTGTTCTCACTCCTTGTTTCTCTGGTTCCAGGCAGAGAGCCCCATCAAGCAAGAGACAGATGCAGCACCTGCGGATGGAACTCAAAAAAAAAAGAAGAGGAAAAAGGTATGAGATCAAACAACAGAGAATATGTGTGTGTGTGTGTGTGTGTCTGTCTGTGTGTGTACATGTGTGGGTTTATCTTCATATAAATTGTGTGGCAGAAGCCATCTGGAGAATGTGCACTTAGGAATGGTTTTCAAACGAGTTGAGTGTTCCGCCGACATTGCACAGGTGGGAGTTGTCCGCACATGTAGTGAATAGGCTACTCTGAGTAGTTTTAAGTGAGGTGTGGTGCATGTTTTTGCTACTGCATGTGTTAAGTCACATCTGTGGCCTCAATGAAAGAGTAGAGCTCAATGGGGCAGCTCTCTGGACATAGCCTATACTATACAGCATGGAGCAGCTCTCTGGACATAGTCTACACCAGTGGACACCAACCTTTTTGAGCCCAAGATCCCTGACCTCGCCCTGAACAAAGGCAAGATCTACCTTGAAGCGTCAAATGAGAATCAAAGCTAAAATACTTCCAATTTAAGGCCTTTTATTTAGGCAAATGTATCAGGTCAACAATATCACATCCTCCACCCCCTTATACAGGCGTCAATGAGATA
>NC_063191.1:6074783-6087283 GCF_017589495.1 Alosa alosa
CTCCTTATAAAGGGCAAAGATGGCAGCTTTTTTGTAGGCAACTTCAGATATATTTTATCCTTGCTGAGGTATTTGTAAACATAAGCTGAAGCCAATCAGAAATCACCGTTACGCTTGTTCTCATCCAATGAGATTTCGCTTTGCTGCTATGTCCTATGTCCTTGACCCCTGACCCTCAGACTTCCCGGTGGAGCACTTCCGGGGCAGGAAGCAGGTGGTGCTGTCGACGGTCACCTGGTTCGGGGGGAAGAATCACTTCCTGCCCATCGCCTACCTGGTGACCGGAGCCCTGGTCCTCATCACCGCCGCGGCCCTCACGGCCGTCTACTGGAAAGTGGGCAAGGATGGACAGAACATGAAGGAACTGTGAGAGAGGGGGGGGGGAGGGAGAGAGGAGTGGATGGACAGAACATGAAGGAACTGTGAGAGAGGGGGAGAGGAGTGGATGGACAGAACATGAAGAAACTGTGGAGGGGGGGAACAGAGAGAGAGAACAGAGAGAATAGAGAGGATGGAGCGAAAGGGTGGAAAGAACATCAGAGAGAGAGAAAGAGAGAGGTGGAAAGAGAGAGAGAAAGAGAATGATAGGAGGAGGGTTGGAAAAAGATGGATAGATAAGTAGAGGTAAGAAGAGAGAGAAAGAGAGGGGTGGGAGGAGGAGTGCACAACAGGGGGGTTAGGGAGGTGGGCTGTGGTGACAGACCCAGCTGCAGAAGAGATTGACCAATGGGAGGATGACAGGGGCATTCAACTGTATTTTATTGAGAATCTAATTGGGAGATTAAAATGTTGAAGTTTGATGTGTGATGTTTACATACAAATGTTTTCTACTGTACTGTCTGTGAATGATGGAATTTTGAGATTTTGTGAGATTTGTAAAATATTCACTGAATGTAGAATATGTATCCTAAAAATAAATGATGTGGACACTATGTTAGGGCAGATACAAATGTATTTTAATTATGGATATGATTTAATAAAGAGTTAGCTTGTTAAAAAACAATGCCAGCCCTGTTGTTATTGTTAATGTACTGAGAGTTGTGTGGACAGAGAGACACTATACCATACACCTATATATGCCATGTGCTTCATGTAATGCGAGCTAATGGCATATATTTCATCACATCACTTTGACAGAGCAGTACAAGTATGACAAACCCTTTCTGTCCACCAGGGGGAGCAAGAATCCAGATCCAGCTTGAACCCAGCATGGTGGCTTCTACATGGGCTTGGAAATGGACACAGGGTAGTAGCCAGTAGAGGAGCCGGTCCACACTGGTGGGGCCCACTGGTTCTCTAACACCGAATGCCGTATCTCTCCGCTTGGGTCTGTTTGTAAGAAGACAGACAGACCAATAGACTCTCATCGGCTGTGACAGCCTGACCATGTCTGCAGTCTGAAGAGTGCTGCATCAGCTTGCCTTGCTGCAGACTGAGAGAGAAACAAAGGCTCACCACCAGTGTATTAAAAGCCGTGTCTGCTCTGGTCAGGAGTCCACACCAGCATTGGCGCACGCCGGCCTGCTGGTTTTGCTCCAGAGGTCAATGTGGTTTTGGTCCAGAACTCAATTTGGAATGATTGGATCAGTCCCTTGAGCAGTGTTCATGTTCAGCACACAGCCCACCTTACTGCTGCCACAGCTGGGCTCAGGCCAGAACACAGATCTCAGATCAGCACACCTTACTGCAGCCGCAGCAGCCGGACTCGGATCAGACCACAGATCTCAGATCAGCACACCTTACTGCTGCCACAGCTGGGCTCAGATCAGAACACAGATCTCAGATCAGCACACCTTACTGCTGCCACAGCTGGGCTCAGGCCAGAACACAGATCTCAGATCAGCACACCTTACTGCAGCCACAGCTGGGCTCAGATCAGAACACAGATCTCAGATCAGCACACCTTACTGCTGACACAGCTGGGCTCAGGCCAGAACACAGATCTCAGATCAGCACACCTTACTGCTGCCACAGCTGGGCTCAGATCAGAACACAGATCTCAGATCAGCACACCTTACTGCAGCCACAGCTGGGCTCAGATCAGACCACAGATCTCAGATCAGGGGACTGAGGGGGAAGAGTGTGTGAGCGTATAATGGTGGGTAAGAAGGATGCGGCAGAGAAAGGGAGAGATGAAGGATATACAGAGGAGAGAGTGAAGAGGCGAGGAAGGGAGAGGATAGACAGTCTATAAAGAGAGAAAGGGAGAGAGAGAGTGAATGCTGGAGAGAGAAAGACAGAGATGGAGTGAAGAGGGAAGAGAGAGGAGAACGAGTGGAGAAGAGAGAGGACAAATTCAGGAGATGAAGGGAAGAAAAATGTATGTAGTGGAATGGGGAGGTGAGGTTGGAGAGAAAGATGCTGCAAATGGAGGAACTTTGGAGAGATCCTCATGGCATTAAACTCCTACTGCAAATAGTGCTGGTGTGCTTGTGCATTAAACAAACACTGCAAATAGTGCTGGTGTGCTTGTGCATTAAACTCCTACTGCAAATAGTGCGGGTGTGCTTGTGCATTAAACTCCTACTGCAAATAGTGCTGGTGTGCTTGTGCATTAAACTCCTGCAAATAGTGCTGGTGTGCTTGTGCATTAAACTCCTACTGCAAATAGTGCTGGTGTGCTTGAGCATTAAACAAACACCGCAAATAGTGCTGGTGTGCTTGTGCTCCAGGGAATTGTGTAAGAGATTGAAATACTTTAGTATATATACTCTTCAGGGCTTTATAAATCTTCAGATTTTCTCTCTGCATCAGAGACACTGCAAAGAGGATATAAATGATATTTGATCACTAGAATTAGTGTGAGCTTAAGATATCACTTCAGTGCAGGAGTGTCATTCCCGCTCTGTACACCAGGGGGCACAAGTGTTCAGAACATTGAGTCAGGGCCAGCTCTAGTGCTGTCTGGCTACACCTCACTGTCAGATGAATGTGATCTGAGATGGCGTAAACCTGTGGCGTGACACAGAGCAGAGAGCCAGCGCTGTTTTTCTCATGGTGGTTTTTAATAATGCACGTTCATCAGAACAAACACAGACACTTCCTCATGATGCTTTTTATTAATGCACGTTCATCAGACCAACCACAGGTACTTCCTCAGGGTGGTGTCTAAAGAACACAGGTACTTCCTCAGGGTGGTGTCTAAAGAAGCCTCGCTCTCTCAGGACGAGGGCTGTGGGCTGCTGCTTTACAGTCGTATGGCATCCGACAGACTGAGTCCTACAGTCTCCTGTAAACGCTCATTACCTTCACATTACATACATACACAGTGATGCAAACTCAGACATGCAGGTACCTGGAGTAAAACTAAAACACACACACAAGCGCACACACCCATATAACCCAAACAATCACAATTAATTCTTTACAGTCGATACAGATGTACACACTCACACATACACAAATCAATGTTAAATCCCCCACCCATTCCCTGCATACAGACACTTAGACATGATTAAACACACACAGACACACTCAACCAGGCTGACTAATCGCACCGTGATCTGTGTGTGGGTGGACAGAGGGCAGGGCCTCAGTCTCAGTACCGTTTGCGCTGATAAATCTAAACTCTCCGAAACGAGCACCTTTAGTGCAGAGGGGGGCTCGGACACTGACAAAAAAAACATTCCGTCTTCTTGACCAGACCAAACTAATTATCTGTATCAAATGCTCATTTGATTATATTCAATATTTTAATTTGCCTTCAAATCCCACAATTCTATTTGACCCATTAAATTAATTGTGGGTATCTTTACATTTACATTTACAGTGTTCATGTAACTGACGCTTTCTTCAGCTTGTATCTTGGCGTCGGTGTTGCTTCCTTGGTAGGCTGTCTGAGACAAAGTTCTGAAAATTTCAATTTCAATTTAAAGGACAATTCCGGCGCAAAATGAACCTAGGGGTTAATAACACATGTGTACCGAGTTCGACCGTTCACTGGGATTTATTTTCATGCTAGTCGAATGTGACCAGTTTTATTGCAAACCGCTAATTAGCGTTTAACGCTAGCCTTCGGGGCAGACATACAGTAAAAAGTAATCGCTATTTCTATACCACTAACAAGGCTCAAAATAGCACCACACTTACACGGTAGCATAAAGAGGGTCTCTACATGTAAACCGAAGCATTGAGAACTTTGTAAGTGTACAGGCAGTTTATTAAAAAGAAACACATTACCGTTCACGTCTGGTTCACATATACAGGCAGGCAATGTGAACTAAAATCAAACGTAATTTGCTCAATATAGGCCTATCAGAAATAATAGCTCCGATGTAACATAACTTGCCTAGTGTACTTACTTAGTGGATGTCCATCTGCTCCCTCTGGTATGGATCGCTGCCTCCTATTTCTTTTTGGGACATGGAAACAAAAGTTTCAACTCCAGCCCTGTTTATCAATGAGGGGAAATCTTCAGACTCTACAAAACACTGCGTCTCTTGGGGGTCGTGACGCAACAGGTCCCACTCTATGCAACACAGGCACTCGTCTTTGGTGGCCATAGCTTCACAATGTCCGCAGGTAGGCCTACACCATCAGTTTCCAGAAGTGCGAGGCTGTGTGCGGCATTGACTACAGGTAGCTCTCTCTCTCGTAGCCCTTTCACGGAGCTCCCGCAGCTCTTCGTTGGTATATTCCAGCTCGAAAAGATGAGGACATCCATCAAACCGAAAGAGTTCATCCTCGATGTCTTCAAATTCGTTTAAATAACCTGCCATCTCTTATGTCTCCTGTTGCGTTCAGTGCTTCTCCTTATGCGCTCAGTGCATTCGGCAGCAACATTTCACGTGATATTCACTTCACATCCCAGAGTTCTGTTTACCAAGGCGCCTGTCTGTATGTGAACCAGACGTGAACGGTAATGTGTTTCTTTTTAATAAATTGCCTGTACACTTACAAAGTTCTCAATGCTTCGGTTTACATGTAGAGACCTTATGCTACTGTGTAAGTGTGGTGCTATTTTGAGCCTTGTTAGTGGTATAGAAATAGCGATTACTTTTTACTGTACGTCTGCCCCGAAGGCTAGCGTTAAACGCTAATTAGCGGTTTGCAATTAAAAAAGGGGTCACATTCGACTAGCATAAAAAATAAATCCCAGCGAACGGTCGAACTAGGTACACATGTGTTATTAACCCCTAGGTTCATTTTGCGCCGGAATTGTCCTTTAATATCACTTATAGAGCGCCAAAACATTGCACATGTCTCATGGCACTTTACAGAGTGTTAAACAATCAGAGAAAAGGCACCTTGGTAGCTGCTACGGCGACTGCAGGCTCGTTAGACAGCTGGAGGAAAGCCACTGCCTTCTGACTGGGCCAGAGTCATGCAGAAGGCAGGCCGCGTATACATCTGAGTGACTGACTATGGCTGACATCTGGGCCACATGCGGCAGACACAGGCCCATTCAGGACCAGATATGCAGACCCAGCATTTGCTGTAGCCTAGAACAGGAGAGAGCTAACTGCTAACGGCATCTGCTGCTAGGTACAGAGTTCAAGTCTAAACCTGGCAGATAAGCCCAGTCAGGCACATTTATGGGCACCACTGGGTCCTTTGGCTATTTTTATCTGGCTTCTGTTTAGAATACCATTTTACTTGGGTAAAGGCTTATACAACAACAGTGTAACTATGACTACAGTGCATTATTAACCCTTGGTTAGCTTTCTTTTGGCCAGCCTTAATGGCAGGACTTTGACAACTGTTTGGGCACCTCTGCTACTGTGTGTGTGTGTGTGTGTGTGTGTGTTTGTGTGTGTGTGTGTGTGTGTGTGTGTGTTTATTTCAGCAGGTACCAAAAGTGGAGAAAAAATAAATAAAAAATATAGAAAAGGAAAAAAAAAACACAGGTTCTATTTTTCACTACATGTACAATAAGGGGCTGCGGGTTTGGACCCAGAGGGGAGGAGGCCAATGAGGAGGCTCCTCCACTAGAGCAGATCTCTGTACCGTGATGAAGCCCAAGTAGCAAAGAAGCAAGCTGCCTTACAGGCAAATAAAAACCCAGGGGAGCTACTGGTTGGCCATCACATTTGACCAAACTGGCAGATGCTCTGTGACCTCCACTCTGAGGCCAGTACGTCTCAACAGACAGACAAAAACCCAGGGCATGGAAGTGTGTGGCCAACGCTTTTCACAAGACAACAGAAAACACTGGACAGAAACAGCACAACGCTTTTCAGTCCAATGAGTTTCAGTGAGAACAACAACAAACTCACAGTACATTATTACAACACACATGCGGGACGTGCGCGACACAGTAGTGATGGGCTACTCTCTCTCTCTCTCTCTCTCTCTCTCTCTCTCTCTCTCTCTCTCTCTCTCTCTCTCTCTCTCTCTCTCACTCTCTCTCCATTAACATTCCTGTGTTATCATCAGTGATAGGACTGTTTCGGCACGATTTAAACGTGTGGAGGACACTGATGCACACACGTTTGATACACATATAGGCTACTCTGGAAAGCCACGCACAATCAAGCACACACATACACAAACAGACACACACACACACACATGGCACATACACACACACATGGCACACACACCCATACATATCTATAAGAAGGTAGTGTTTTTGTAAATGTCTGGGAAAAAGCAAATGCCTTCCTCTTATTGGTCACGTTCTTCCACTGCCTCACCCCTTCAGCTGACCCCTGATGCATTCTGGGAGCTGTTCTGTGGCACCTGATAGGCCTGTCCTTCACTGGGCGTTGCCTGACCAGGCGTGGTTTTGGGCGTGTCATAGAGGGAGCCCGCTGACTGGCCACTGTCTGTCCGTGCAAGATGGGCCCGCCCCGCGAACACCACAGGGCCTCCTGACTGGTGGTTGGCCATGTCAATCACGATGGGGGTGGCGTACTCAGCACCGGAGGCCGGAAGGGGCTCGGCGTAGGCGTGGCACAGAAGGTCAGGGGTCAGAGGTGAGTCATAGGGAGGCTCCTCCCCTTCCTCGGGCTTGAAGGTTGACCTGACCCCCAGAGAGGTCATGACCCCGCCAACCAGAGGCTGGGCGTACTCTAGAGAAAGAGAGAGCAGGAGAGAGAGAGAGAGAGAGAGAGAGAGGAGAAATGGGAAGGAAGAAAGGGGGAGGGAGAAAGGGATGGAGAGGGGGAGGAGAGAGAGGGATGGAGGATGAGAGGGAGGGAGAGGGGGAGAGAGAGAGGGATGGAGGATGAGAGGGAGGGAGAGGGGGAGAAAGAGAGGGATGGAGGATGACATGATTAATCTTTAATCTTCAAACCCATGGAATCAATGCCCTATTGAGACAACTGATCCATGACAACAAAGAGAGAGTATTAAAGAGGTCAGGAGAAATAGGATGTGACAAATTCAGAGAATCCATGAATGTGGGTATTCTGCAGTATGTGCAGTGTGTGTGTGTGTGTGTGTGTGTGTGTGTGTGTGTGTGTGTGTGTGTGTGTGTGTGTGTGTGTCTGTATGTGTGTGTGTGTGTGTGTGTGTGTGTGTGTGTGTGTGTGTGTGTGTGTGTGTGTGTGTACCTGCGGGTTCAGTGTGTATTCCCTGGTTGGCACGGAGACGGCTGACCTCACTGGAGCTGCTGTACCTGACACACTCCTCCCCCTCCGACAGCTTAGAGGGGAGCAGCTGCTTCATGCTCTTCCACCAGACTGAAACACAAACACACATATACACACACACACACACACACAGGAATGAGACTGGGTTGAGCTCAAAGCATAAAAACACAGAAAGTGGGTTAAACAAACACCCCCACATAAAGACAAACATGCAAGCTGTGTACACACACACACACACACACACTCACCTGTGCGATCCCAGTGTGGCAGGTCATAGGTCACCTCAGGGTTCTTCCTGCAGATTAAAACCAGACACAGTGAGGTCATAATAGCACAAATGTCCCTTTGGTGTTGTCAACAGTGACATCACTTCAGAAGTGTAATGCATTCTTAGGAGCATAGGATTCCATCATAGCATAACTGGCACAGGAGGAAATAGGACTCATTAAAGCAGTGTACTAAATCCATACTGAATCCATGGCAATATTACTTTACTTTGAGTAGTGTAGATTAGATTCAACTTCATCTTTATTGTCATTGTGCAGAGTACAAGTACAGAGACAACAAAATGCAGTTTGTGTCTAACCAGAAGTGCAAAAAAGCAGAAAAGTGCAATGTGATATACAAAGTAGGTGGTGCATAGACAGGACAAAAAAAATAGTGTAGTGTAGACAGTAGTATACAGTAGTTTTCAGAAGGTATATAGGAAATATAAGTATGTGCAGTGTATTAGCAGTTACCTTATAAGAGCAGAATAAATATGGCTATGTAATATGAACAACATGTACAGATATGTGCAATGTAGTGGCAGTACCATTATAGTAGTAGTAAGAACAATATAGAGATATGCAGTGTATTAACAGAATATATTACAGAAAAACGGAATAAATATAGATATTTAGTATGAACCATATAAACATATATGTACAGTATGTACAGCTATGTGCAGTGTGGTAACAGTACCATTGTAATGCAGAAACAATAACATTATAATAGTATTAAGAATAAGTGCATGTGCAGGATGAAGAGCAGAATATGGCTATGTATAAGTGTAATTACAGTAAGTACATTTGTAAACAAATAGACACTATGGATGGGATAGGGTGGTGCAGTTGTATGTGTGTGTGTGTGTGTGTGTGTGGGGGGGGGATGATCACAGATCACACACACACACACACACACACACACACACACACACACACGCATACACATGCATACACACACACACACACACACACACACACACACACACCACACACACACACACACAGCCCAGTGTTCCCCACCTGTTCTTCCAATGCCAGCTGCACACAACCGCCAGAAGCAGAGCAGTCAGTAGCATCACCAACACCGGCACCAGCACTGCTGCTAGGGCAACGTCTGAAACAACAACAACAACAACACCAACAACATCAACAACACCAACAACATCAACAACACCATAGCATTACTACACAGCACACAGCAATACTACAAAGTGACATCTCTACAACAGCAACACCAACAACATCAACAACACAATAGCATTACTACACAGCACACAGCAATACTACAAAGTGACATCTCTACAACAGCAACACCAACAACATCAACAACACCATAGCATTACTACACAGCACACAGCAATACTACAAAGTGACATCTCTACAACAGCAACACCAACAACATCAACAACACCATAGCATTACTACACAGCACACAGCAATACTACAAAGTGACATCTCTACAACAGCAACACCAACAACATCAACAACACCATAGCATTACTACACAGCACACAGCAATACTACAAAGTGACATCTCTACAACAGCAACACCAACAACATCAACAACACCATAGCATTACTACACAGCACACAGCAATACTACAAAGTGACATCTCTACAACAGCAACACCAACAAACTAGCATCACTACACAGAACACACTGTCACCTCATTTCATTTCAACAAATTATAAAAGACTATTTTGCACTTCCTCTACGTTATCTCTCCCGAGTCAGTAATATCACACAAGTTGCCATGGCTGAATCCCAAAGTGAGCCCTGAGCACTAAGGACTAAAGACTCACAGACTTAATTGATCTCAGGTGCTAAGTGAGTGAGAGGCCACATGGGCTCAGATGGGTATAAATGGGATTGGGACAGAACTTCATGAGATCACGTTACCTTGGCAACGTTTAACAACAAAGATGTTGCTGACACGTTCCGTGGTCATGTGTCGTGCAGTTGTTTACCTTTGTAATTATCGGATTTCCCTATGGTTTCCGCGGTAAACAACACAATGCTTTGAACTGTGGGTAATTCCCTTTGGTGAAGTGTGCATTGATGCAGACTCACGGAAAGGGCTCAGTAAGTGTAAGTAAGTGTGTAGGCTACTCAAACCCTCACGCCCTTTGAAAATGCGACACTGGGACAGCCCTAAGCCCTTACGAATTTCACAAGAACGCGCAGCAAAGTCTGTGAGTCTGTGAGTCCGGACTTTGGGATCGGGCCCATAAGACTGTCAGTAGACCCTTGAAAAGGTGGTGTGGCTCCTTTAAGAGTGTGACATTTTGTTTTGTTGACTTTTCCCTCAACTCACGGTGAAGTTCAGATCTACAGCAACCCCTTGTACAGGTTAGGTGAGCTGTAGTTCCAATGGAGAACCATTTGTGTGACGGTATTAGGCTGCGTAGATTCAACACAGATCCATAAATCTTGCTAACTTTATGTTTTTGAAGTCAGCTGTGCAAGACTGAAATAAGCGCAGTGGCACATGGAAGCATAGGCATTCTTAACGTAGCGCTTATGCTACAATGTTTTAGGGGAAACGGTGTAATTGAGTGGCATTCTTAACGTAGCGCTTATGCTACAGTGTTTTAGGGGAAACGATGTAATTGAGTGGCATTATTGTTTCCAGCAGATATCCAAAATGCTGCTACATAAAACATTTACAAGTGGCTGGAACATCTTCTATGCTAACTTTGTCAGACTCATTAGTCAGGCTACAACTGAATACCTCTCCAAGAGACAGATTTTCACCTCGATAAGAAATATTGTGACATCCCTACACAGCACCCAGCAATACTACAAAGTGTAATCTCTATAACGCAACACCAACACCAACATAGGCACTAGCACTGCAGCCAGGGCAACATCTAAAACAACATCAACACCCAACATAACTACATAACTACACAGAGCATCATAAATACACAATATTACATTATTACCATGCAATAGCACAACATTAACCACACAGCCATTAGCACAGCAAACCAACCAAAACTACTAAAACCTCTACAGAACACAATGCAACACCTCAAGAACTATATATGGAATCATTGTGTTTGAGGCATGGTGTTGTTGTGGATGTCTGCTGTGTATGTGTGTGTGTGTCTCACCGTGTCCTGTGTGTGGGGGCATGGTGTTGTTGCGGATCTCTGGTGTGTGTGTGTGTGTGTGTGTGTGTGTGTGTGTGTGTGTGTGTGTGTGTGTCTCACCGTGTCCTGTGTGTGGGGGCATGGTGTTGTTGCGGATCTCTGGTGTGTGTGTGCTGAGCTCCAGCAGGGGGCGCTGTGTGCTGAGTTTCGGGGGAGGCGGGGCCGGGTTGTTGACTCGTGGCCACACTGACCAATGGGGAGAGAGAAAACAGCTGTTAAGGTGGGGTTAGTTCACTCACAAGGCCACTCCCACTCTCTAGTGCCTTACTCACATGGAGATTTGCACAACTGTCTGGACCTGAAACTGAAATAATGTCTAACACTTCATCCACAGCTGTGTCCTTCCCTCTGGATGCAAGCTCTACGTTAAGCACACCCAGTCTATTAGTTCTGTTAGCTCCGGAGTGATCAAATCAAGTCACATTTATTCATAGCGTCCATTTGAAAACAACAGCACTTCTACCAAGGTGCTCTCCAGATGAGCTGAATCAATTTATCATGAAAATAAACAAGAATGAAAAGAACAGAATATAGAAAAGTTAAGAGACAACTTAAAATACATATAAGTTAACATTATAGCACTTTTAAGACAACATTATAGCCCTTTTAAAATATATAAGTTAAAATACAACATTATAACACTTTTAAAATACATAAGACATATAGTACAAGACAAGGCAATACAAGTATAAGTACAAGAATATAACAGATAGATAAAAAAATACTATATAATCAATCACATAAAACACTAAAACAAAAGAATTACAAGTATTCTGTAATATAATTGGCTAGGGTCTGGCATCCTGCTGAGCTGTGATTGGCTGATTACCTGTAGGGGGCTGGCACCCCAGGAGCTCCAACTTCAGCGTGATCCTCTGGTGCCACTGGGCGGGGCTTATCCTCATGTACCGCGCCTCGATTGGTGGGATGAAGTTGTTGCGCACTTCCTGGAAATAGTTTGTGTTGCCTTGGAAAATCTGGAAGGAAAAGAGATGGATTTTAATCACCATGACAACACACAAAACACAGCATCAGCTTAAGTCTCGCAACCGATCAATAGCTCCTTAATTACATTTTCAACCAATCAATGGCTATCCAATATTAATGAGTCTACAGTGCTGTGTTAGTGGCTTTTTGCACATTTTACACGCGCACACACACACACACACACACACTTTGTAAGAGAGAGGGAGAGAGAAAGACAAAGAAAGAGAGAGCAAGAGAGAGAGAGACAGACTAGCCAGCACACACCCACCCACATCTCAAGGTTTGGGATTTTAAAGAATTCCTTTTCCAGGAAACACAGGGTGATGTCATTCCACCCCCCGCCACTTTCACAGCAAAGATCTTATATTTCCGCTGAGATATGCCACAGCGGCTAGAGCAGGCAGCAGCAGCTGCCCAGGGAAACTGGAGCTGGGACTGGGACTGCTGCACACCGAACCAGGACGGAGGCACCAGCACGCTCGCAGTCTCTCTTCACTGGGGCTTAGCAAGCTCTCTGAGCAAGATACTCAAAATGCTTACCATGCTGTAGTGTAGC
>NC_063191.1:6097283-6127283 GCF_017589495.1 Alosa alosa
CAGCGCACACACACACACACACACACACACACACACACACACACACACACACAGAACAACGCTGGAGTAGTGTAGATAGAGATGCGCAAACAACAACAACACACACACACACACACACACACACACACACACAGCAGCCCTAACAGCACGTCTTGAATCAAATTATAGCACAAACATTGACTAAATACAACCACTCACATACCCACAGACACAGACACAGGCACAAGCACATGCACAGGCACGCGCACACACACGCATACAAAAACACAGAAACACACACACACACGCAAACGTAACAAAAGTGTTTAGGAATCAAAAGAAAACGGAATACTGTGGATGTAGCCTTAGACACCTAAAGCCATCAGCAGCTTAACCCCCCCTCCCCAACACACACACACACACAGACACAAATCAGCAGCACCCCCAACACACACACACACACACATCAGCAGCAGCATCCTCTCCCCCAACACACACACCACATATAGATGAGTGGAACAAACGTGGTTCCGATTGAATCATGTCCTTACCTGGGTGCTCGTCAGTGGAGTATGACAGGAAGAAGCCCCGCCCATTGCTGTGTGGTCCACTCATGAACTGGATAGTCACCTGGTTGCCGTGGGTACGGATCAGCTCAGGAATCTGCAGATCCTTCCCACAAAGCTTCACTGCATCCAGATAGGGCGAGAGAGGGAGAGAGATGGAGAGGGAAAGAGAGAGGGAAGGAGAGAGAGACAGAGACAGAGAGAGGGAAAGAAAGACACAAAACTTTTGCTTTGTTGACCTTGTCAAGCTTTGGTAAGAAATGACTTTATGCTGTACATGCTAGTAATGCATGTCATGGTTCACTCTGTAACTACACCTAAGCCTCTAACATCCTCATTCAGCCATTCCACATGACATCCTCATTCAGCTATCCCACATGACATCCTCATTCAGCCATCCTATATGACAGGATGCAGTGGCTCAGGGTCCTCTGCTACAGAAGATTCACTTTAGTTGGGCTGCCAGAACATGATGAGTGGGTACGATTTAGCATTCCATAGTACTTGTCTGAGTTTGTGTGTATATGAGAGGGTGGTTAGGATGTAACATATGTAGCCTTAATCTGAATCTGTGTGTGTGTGTGAGAGAGATAGAGAAAGAGAGAGAGAGATATATAGAGAGAGAGAGAGAGAGAGAGAGAGAGAGGGAAGGAGGGAGGCAGATAGATCTCTGGCACTTTCTTTGATGACACAGACGCTAAACATTCTGCTGTGTCTGTCTCCCAGGAAATGATGTCATCAATGTGTTTTGATAGCATGCTCGGTATCTGTCTCAGAATTCTAAATTGCATGTGTGTAATGATTCTTTCACTGTTTCACTGTTCATGTGTTTAACTCTCTTTAACCTCCTCATGCGCGTGCACACACACACACACACACACACACACACACACACACACACACACACACACAACACACACACACACACACACACACACACACACACACACACACACACACACACACACACACACACACACACACACACACACACATTTTGTGTGTGTGTGTGTGTGTGTGTGTGTGTGTGTGTGTGTGTGTGTGTGTGTGTGTGTGTGCCTCAACAAGCTCTAATCTGTGTGAACCAATGGCATCGTAGATTCTGTGGTCAGTGATCTGGCTGCTGTGGGGCTGCATTTTGTGTGTGTGTGCGTGTGTGTGTTCATATGTGCGCAGGTGTGTGTGTGTGTGTGTTCATATATGTATGTGTTCATATGTGTGTGTGTGTGTGTTCATATGTGCGTGTGTGTTCATACATGTATATGTTCAGATGTGTATGTGTGTGTGTGTGTGTGCGTGTGTGTGTTCATATGTGCGCAGGTGTGTGTGTGTGTTCATATATGTATGTGTTCATATGTGTGTGTGTGTGTGTGTGTGTGTGTGTGTGTTCATATGTGCGTGTGTGTTCATATATGTATGTGTTCAGATGTGTGTGTATGTGTGCGTGTGTGTGTGTGTGTGTGTGTGTGTGTGTGTGTGTGTTCATATATGTATGTGTTCAGATGTGTATGTGTGTGTGTGTGTGTGTGTGTGTGTGCCTCACCGAGCTCTGATCTGTGTGGACCGATACCGTTGTAGATTCTGAGGTAGGTGATCTGGCAGTCGTGGGGCTGGACGTTCAGGTCGGCCACTCGGATCTGGATGGTGTGTTTGGTGTCCACGGTGATCTCCCACTCACACACACTGTCGCTGCGCAGCCACTGGGGGTAACCCAGCGATGACACACTCCCGCTGCTGCGGCCAAGCACGGTGTGACCACAGCCGTCACCTGACAACCACACCAACACGCGCACACACACACACATGCACCAACACACACACACAGTGAGAGAGAGTGAGAGAAAGAAAACAAATGTGTAAAAATGACATCTCTTTCAAAGCTTTAAGCATGCATTCTCTGTAGTTAGTGTGTGTGTGTGTGTGTGTGAGTGAGTGTGTTTGTGTGTGTGTGTGTGTGAGTGAGTGTGTTTGTGTGTGTATGCGCAGGCGCGTGCGTTTACAGCATGTATCTGCAGTTGCTTGCGGTTACATAAGAGAGACTGGACAAACTCCAGAGACACGAAGTGAAAACATTACACCCAGACACTCTCTCTCTCTCTCACTCTCTCTCTCTCTCACACTCTCTCTCTCTCACTCTCTCTCTCTCAGCAGGAACACATGGTACTGAAAAACCTATGCATGCTTGCTCTCAGGGTCAACAACATCAAGTACACTTTTGTTTCTGAAGAAACTGTTAGCTCAGAAATGAGGGGTATAGTTCAACAAGAACATTTCCAAACTTTTGACAAGCATTACATCTCACGTTCTAGCACTCTGAGAAACACATTATTTTGCCAAACTGCCGTTTTTAACTCGTAGGCCTCCAAAGGTCCCTTCACTTCCCCGGCCACCTACTCCCAACACAAACAACAGCCGTCAATAAACACCAACCTTCCCAAACAATGAGACCTGTGGAGCTACGGGTCTGCCCGACCTATTGCTCTACCTTAAAACTACTCCGTGACTGAGCAGGAGAAACGCACATACACAACGTTGTTGCCAACGCGGCCAGCGGCGGCGTCCACACTCGGTTACCGTGCGGTGAACTGTTATGAAAACTAACGGGTTTGTGGGCGGACCTCCGGGGGAGCGTATGCTGTTTTTCACAAAGCTTAAACATTCCGCATACATACTCACACACAGACACGCGCGTGCAAACACACACACACATTTTAGTAAAGACAGTGAGCACTGACCTTTCTGTGCTCGCGAACTTCTTGCGCTGAGGAGGATGCCGATCGCGAGGATGAAGAGAACGGTGGCCCCACCGGTTCCTCGCCCCACCATTACCGACGCGTCCATACCAGCCTGCAGTCCGCGTGCATAATGCAGTATGTGTGTGAGATTGAGGGTGTCTGTGTGGTTGGGCCGCGCAGTTTCAGAGTGTGGATGTTTTCGACTGTTTGTGTGCGTGTGTGCGCACAGACTACGTGTTGCCAGAAGGATCGGCGACGGAGTGTGTAGACCTCTCGTTAGTTCGATTGCTCAGTTCCGCCTGTCCCGAGGTAGTTCCGTTAATCCTACGCTTCACGGAGAACGTAACGTTAGCGCCCGCTTGCTCGCTTTCACCGCCGCTTCGACACATCCCCAATCTGGCCGTGCACTTCCTCCCCTTCCGCCCCTCCCTCCGACCAGCACGCTGCGCTTTCGGGATTCTCCCTGACCGGGGAAAGAACTCAAAACCAAAGACTGTGTGTGTGTGTGTGTGTGTGTGTGTGTGTGTGAGCGTGCGTGCGTGTGCGCGCGCGTTGAGCTTGGTCATTTTTAAAAGCTGCGTAATTACAGTCTCTATTCTCCTCACCTCAAAGCGGTCGTGTTCGACCCCCACAAACAAGCACTTTAAACTGTTAACAGCGTGCAATCCCACGACCACACAGAGAACGAGAGAGAGAGACATTCTTAGCACACACTTGAGAGCGTGACATTCACTTGAAAGCATTCACTTTATCACTAACAAACAATGACCTCAGCGGGATATGATAGAGACCATGGAAGTCTCTCACTGTCACACACACACACAGAGAGAGAGAGAGAGAGAGAGAGATTCATTGTGCACTGTCCATACTGCCCTGGGTTATGTCAAGGATATGGTGTATGTGTGTGTGTGTTGCTGTTTGCTGATGTTTGCATATATCTCTCTCTCTGTCTCTCTCTCTCTGTCTCTTTCTTATCTGTAGTTTAGGGAATGAGAGCTGATTGGCAATTATGTCCCCCCTTCTCACATTCCTGTCTGAACTGGAACTCTCTCTCTCACACACTTACACACACACACACACACACACACACACACACACACACTACATCTACTAGAGATAGAGAGGAGAGGCATGTGTACGTGCATGTGTGTGTGTGTGTGTGTGTGTTGGAGTGGGGTGAGTGGGTGTATTGGACAGAAAACCACAGTCTGCTCATGTTCTGATATTGCACATATGCATGAGTGAGCAGAGCACTCTTATGTATTGGAAATAAATAAAAAAATAAAAAATGTAACTTAATGTCTCATCTTTCTGTGTAAAATGGTCTTATATTGCCCCCTATTGGCCACGATATGTCAGTACACTCAGACAGACCAATTAAAGTAAGACCAATTTCAAGACCAATTTCAAGATTGTGCAGTTGGACTGGGACATGTAATTTACACACACACACACACACACACACACACCACCTGTGAAACGAGATCTATTAAAACAACATAAAAGAGAGGATCACACAGACAGATAACCTTTTACTGGACTCGTAGTAAAACTATAAAACTAATAATTAGTATGTTATGCAAGGTTTATGGTAATCTTGTAGTAAAACTATAAAACTAATAGGCCCACCATGTAATTAGTATGTTATGCAAGGTTTACGATAATCTAGTGTTGATTGAAGCATATTTTGAAAATACTGGGGTATCATTTTATATTATGAATAAAACAAAATATGATGAGTGTCATGAAGAGAGGGAGGCAGAGAGGAGGAGGTAGAGAAGAGAGGGAGGGAGAGAGGAGGAGGTAGAGAAGAGAAGAGAGGGAAGTAGAGAGGAGGAGGTAGAGGAGAGAGGGAGGGAGAGAGGAGGAGGTAGAGAAGAGAAGAGAGGGAAGTAGAGAGGAGGAGGTAGAGAAGAGAGGGAGGTAGAGAAGAGAAGAGAGGGAAGTAGAGAGGAGGAGGTAGAGGAGAGAGGGAGGGAAGTAGAGAGGAGGAGGTAGAGGAGAGAGGGAGGGAGAGAGGAGGAGGTAGATGAGAGAAGAGAGGGAGGCAGAGAGGAGGAGGTAGAGAAGAGAGGGAGGGAGAGAGGAGGAGGTAGAGAAGAGAAGAGAGGGAAGTAGAGAGGAGGAGGTAGAGGAGAGAGGGAGGGAGAGAGGAGGGCAGAGATGGAAGAGCATGGTGAGTGTGCATCAGGTGTGTGAGATCAGGTGAAGAGGTGAGTGTGCATCAGGTGTGTGAGATCAGGTGAAGAGGTGAGTGTGCATCAGTAATAATAATAATAATAATAAAGCTTTATTTGTATAGCACCTTTCATACACAGAATGCAGCTCAAAGTGCTTTACATTTGAAGCATGTAACACAATAATAGTCAGTCAGTCATTATCAATCACTTTTCTTTGCTGTTTATGTTATACTCAGCAACATATCAAAAATATAGAAAATGACGTCATAAGACTGGCAGCCTTAACCCTCTTACCCCCCACAAGCACGCCATATGGCAACTGTGGCAAGGAAAAACTCCCATATTCCAGGAAGAAACCTTGAGCAGAACCTGACTTAATAGGGGAGCCCATCTGCTTCTGGCTGGCTGCTCCAATAGTAGCAGATGTAGGATAATCTGAAAATGTAGTCTACAGGATAAGATGAGTTAACTAAAAGCTTTCCTGTACAGGTATGTTTTCAGATCTTTTTAAAATATTTACTGAACTTCGCCTGCTTGATGTACAGAGGCAGGGTGTTCCATAGTTTAGGGGCATAATGGATAAACGCAGCTTCTCCACTTTGTTTGTGGAGCACTTTGGGTAATGATTAAAAGATTAGAATTGGATGATCTAAGTTTCCTTTGTGGTTGATAAGATATTAAAAGCTCAGAGATATATGAAGGTGCTATGCCATTCAGAGCTTTGTAAGTAATTAACATAACCTTAAAATCAATTCTATAGGAAATAGGAGCCAGTGCAGTTCAGCCAACACAGGGTGATGTGTTCTCTCTTCTTAGTCTTAGTTAAAAGTCTAGCCGCAGAGTTCTGTATGAGTGCCAATTTATTTAGATGTTTTTGGGAAGACCAGTGAAAAGTGCATTGCAGTAGTCTAACCTGCTAGTGATAAAGGCGTGAATTAGTTTTTCTGCATCTTGTTGAGTTAAAAAGGGCAGCACTTTGGCAATGTTTCTCAAGTGGAAATAGGCTGTCTGAGTAACTTTACTGATATGGGGCTTAAAACTTAACTCTGCATCTAAGATGACACGAGGCTTGTTACTTTTGGTTTGACCTGGTGTGCCAAGATCCCCAGATTACTAAGAATAATATCTCGCTTTAGTTTTGGTCCAACCAGAAGTACCTCTGTTTTGTCATCATTTAGTTTCAAAAGTTTTTGCTCATCCACTGATTAATGGAGGTTAGGCATGCAGTGAGGGAGCAAAGGCCATCTAGGTTAGTTGGCTCCACAGAAAGATACAATTGGGTATCATCTCATGTAGCTGTGGAAGTTTACATTATGCTGACTTATGGCGTTTCCCAATGGAAGCATATATAGAGAAAAATAGCAGGGGACCAAGGCAGCTCCCTGGGCCACACCAAAAGGCAAGTCATGTTTTTCAGATACATGATCTCCTAGACTGATATAAAAATCTCTGCCAGTAATGTAGGTTTGAAACCAGTTTAGAGCATTATCAGAGAGACCCACCCACTTCATAAAGGTGAATTAGGATGCTATGATCAATGGTGTCAAATGCACGACTCAAATCCAGAAGAATAAGGATTGAGACTTTGTTTGAGTCGGTAGCTAGTCTGAGATCATTGACTATCTTTACTAGAGCCGTTTCTGTGCTGTGATTTGATCTAAAACCTGATTGGAATTTTTCAAGGATACTGTTTTCGTTGAGGAAGGTATTTAACTAATTGTAAACAACTTTTTCAAGTACTTTGCTCAAAAATGATAGATTTGATATAGGCCTGTAGTTGCTCAGATTGGTATGGTCAAGATTTGACTTTTTAAGTAAAGGTTTCACAACAGCGGTTTTAAAAGCAGTTGGAAATATACCTGTTTCTAAAGAGGTATTTATTACCTTGAGAAAAGGTAAGCCATCATATACTTTTTTGAGGAATGTAGTAGGGATTGGATCTAAAACACATGTTGAGGAGCCGGTTTGAGTTATAATTTTACCAAGCTCAGATTGAGTAATAGTGCTAAAGGACCTTAATTTTGGGGGGCTGTTTTTGGGTGTACTATCAAACATATTACTTGTGTTACCAATATCAGGTGTGTGAGTTTGTCAGTAGCAGTTGGAGAGGAAGTATTCTTGGAAGAGTTGTGTCTTCAAGATTTTTTTGAAGACAGAGAGGAGCGGCCCTGCTTTGGTGGGATTTGGCAGATTGTTCCACCATCAGGAGACCAACAGGGGACCTAAACATTTAGCCTATTAAAACTCTAATAAGGCCACATTCCCAAAACACTTCACAAGTTCTCCCAAAAACAGGTAAAGTGTGATGTCTGTGTGTGTGTGTGTGTGTGTGTGTATGTGTGTGTGTCCTGTGGGTGTCTTTAGCTTAATGCCTTTGAGCACAAGCAACATTGAACAGTCATTAAGATGTCTGTTAGAAGAAGGGGATAAATTAAATAAATATAAATAAAGTCACAGCCAGTGATGTGAGTGATGAACTCTCTCTAATTTCCTCTTGGTGCGACTGTCAGAGCTACCAGACGGGGATTGAAGATGTGATGATGCTTTCAATGACGGCTTTGTAGAAGAGCAGCAAAAGGGTTTTGTTGACATGAAACTTTTTCAGTTGTCTTAGGAAATAAAGTCTCTAATTTGCCTTTTTGATAAGGTGGGCGGTGTTAATGTCCCATTTTCAAATTATGGCTGATATGTGAGCCAAGAAATGTAAAGGAGTGGTGTCATCTGCATACTTACATACAATACTTTGACAGAGTGATGGTGAGATCATTACTGTAGATAACACACAGGAGAACAGAAGAGGAGATAACACACAGCCTTGTGGCGGTCCAGTGTTGAGGGTCAGAGGGCATTATGTTGCATTGTTAACCATGACTGATTGAATTATATTCCTCAGGAAGTCCAGTATCCAGTGACACAGAGCTGATGTTCATGGCTTGTAACCTAGAGAAGAGGATGAGTGGATCAATGGTGTTAAAGGCAGAGCTAAAGTCAATGAACATCATGTGTGCATAGCTTGACTCCAGGTGTTGCAGTATAGAGTGAACTCCTAGGTTGATGGCATCTTCCACAGATCTGTTAGACTGGTAAGCAAACTGGTAGGGATCCATAAGTGGTGATACTGTGGTTTGCAGATGGGAGAGTAGCACACGTTCAAACACCTTCATAGCCACTGAAGTGAGGCCAAGTCGTTGAGCCCAGTTGTTTTTGTTGTCTTCGGGACCGGAATGATGGTAGAGGCTTTAAAACACTGTGGAACTACACACTGCTGCAGAGAAGTGTTGAAAATGTCAGTGAAGACAGGTGCCAGTTGATCTGCACAGTGTCTATAAAAAGGGCGGGGGAAAGCTGATCTGGTCCTGCTGCTTTCCTGGCCTTCTGTTTTTTAAAAAGTTTGCACACCTCTGCCTCCTGGATGACAAAGGGTGGGTCATGCTGGTGACCAGCCTGCCAAGTTTGACATTGTTGGTGAAAGATGGTCATGCTGGTTTGCTAGAATGACCAACATAAGCTGGCATGGCCAGTTAAACCACCAGCTAAAATTACCATTTTGAGGTGGTATGACAAGAAAAACCAGCTGAATTACCATCGTAAGCTAGGTAAACCAGCTGAAGGTTTTCAGAAGAGTTTTGCTGGTCTAATCATAGCAAATAAGCTGGTTAACAAGTTGGTCAATCAGCAAACCACCTTGAGCTGGTCAGGCTACTTTTTTTTCAGCAGGGTTCCCTCAATTCTGATATATGTGCTCACATTGTAGGCTTATATTGACTGCTCACACAGTAAGACAGCTGACAAAAACTTGTAACATGCCAGATATCCAATCAGATTAGACTGGAGCTGGAACATAGGCCGGCTATCTTCTAATCTTGGGGATCAATAAAGTATCTATCTATCTATCTATCTATCTAATCATAAGTCATATCATGAGCCTGCTCAAACTACACAACAAATCAGATAGACCAGAAGTTTGTCGGATCCGACTGTCAGACTAGGCTGCCTGGGCTAAAATCAGGTCAAAACAGCACTGTCTGCTTGGGATAACCATTTATAGGCTTCATGCAACCTTTTGCGCCTATCACATCTGTCTCACAGAGAGTATTCATTGTATTTTTAGGCATTTTCCTCAACCCAATAACATATAAAATACAAATTTCAGATTACAAAATTCTATTTTGTATTTTAAATACATATCAGAAATACTGCCCTTCCCCGGCTGCATGCTTCTAAATCCCATATCTACAATTTATCAAAGAATGTTGCACTTGCGACTAACAACATACCTGCAACACATAACCAAGGTTAACTACATTCAAGTTCAAAACGTTCGCTAGCCTACATGTTGGGTAGCTTATCTGTGCGAGAGCCCTCTTGTCTAAACCAAAGGTGTTGGAAAAATACATCTTGCATTGGCAAAAACTGTACGAATAAAAGGAGGCTTGATCATGAACTTGATCCACCCTCTCCTCCCGCTGAACCAAAAAAAAGGCGGCCGAAACAGACAGACGATATGCCTGAGCTATGGGGTTCACGCATTGCTTCCCGACAGCGTCAAAATAGCTTTTTTTAACGATTGGGCAGCCAATAAACGACATGAAACGTGTGTTGGCTTTTGTATGCTTGATACCATGGTGGTGCGCCCTGAGATTGTCTCTTGGTAGTCTAAAGAGTGTGACGAGAGAAGAAAGTTTGGGACACACTGGGAATAGTCCATTGCAGTGGGGACTAAGAGGGGTGGATGTGCGCACGCACTAGTTATTAATGAAGTAATGTTCGGATGCAATTTTGTGTAGATGTTTAGAATGACAACAATTAATGATGCGTATAGCCGACATGAGCTTAAGCAAAATTATTAGGTGTTCATTGGGCCCCTGGTAGATCGGGGCCCAAGGTTTTTCTGACATTTGTCTAATGGTAAAGTCCGCCTCAGCTGTTGAAACATTATAGCAGGGGCAAGGGGAGATTATATGTCTATGAGAGAAACCCATAGCTGCAGTGTAAGTAGCCTTTTTGCATTTAGGTCGACTCGCTTTTAATGATCTGAGTCTATAGAAATTAGTTATGACGCCGCCAAGTTTGCCATCAATAGTTTCCATCCCTGGCAGACGTTATTGATCGAAGCTCGTAGGCTATAGTTTCAGAGGTAAGTTATTACTTTTAACCTTTCCCCATGATTATGACTAGTTATTGACAATCTTTTGAATGGCTAGGCGTCACATCATTATGGATAGCCTAGGCCTACTGATTTCCGATCTAGAGTGGGGTTTCGGTCGAATTTTCTGTGATCTTTGATGATAGTTAAATGGAATAGAATCATGAATAGCCAAGTTAAATGTCACGCAGTTTGACTGTAAATGACTATAGGCTACCATCGAAAACAAACGCTGCCGAGGCTACAACTTACAGAAAATGGGCAGCCGTGGCCTACTGGCTTCGGACTTGTAACCGGAGGGTTGCCGGTTCGAACCCCAGTAGGAACGGCTGAAGTGCCCTTGAGCAAGGCACCTAGGCACAAAACCCCTCACTGCTCCCCGAGCGCCGCTGTAGCAGGCAGCGCACTGCGTCGGGATTAGTGTGTGCTTCACTTCACTGTGCTGAGTGTGTTTCACTAATTCAGGGATTGGGATAAAATCAGAGACCAAATTTCCCTCACGGGATCAAAAGAGTATAAAAGTAATTATTTGGGTTTGGACAACGTATCTATCAGTTACCTCTTCATATTTACATTTTTTCGCCAGTCGTGTTTCAAGTGTCCAGCGCGTAAAAAGCGATAACTGTATTATACAAGTAATTGTGAAGAACTCGCTATATCTAGCCCTAGATGGAAATTAGACTATATGCTCATAAAGGGGTATATGTTTGAAAACAAAAATCAGAGACATGTTAGGCCTATTTTCGCGTGTCCCCTCGCAAGCTTTGGATAGAAACAAGCTGAGATCATGAGGCGACGAGGCGAGGCTAGAGGAGCTGGTGGAGGTATTTTTTCACATGATAAATAACAAATCTTAACTGAAGTAACACATTCTTACAAGTCATCTCCTGAATCCAATGGTGGTCTACCAAGCATTTGAGGCTACTTGTAGTTTAGTTTCTGAGCTGCAGCCATATTCTGAAGTACTATTTTTAAACATGATAACCTAACAAATGTCTCATTATGCCTTAAATTAACACTAGTGGCAATAGCCTATACGTTCCTGTTATAACAGGTGAAATGTGTTATTCATGTATGACCCACATAGACTTAAGTATGAATTAATGATATAAAAACGATTTCCCTTGCTTTTAGGGATAGTTTATGACATTTGTAGCTACATGACTATGAGTTTCAATACATAAGGCTACTGGAATTAATGCATTCAGATGATAAAGACCTATGTTGCCGGCAGTGGCTCAGGAGGTAGAGGAGTCATCCAGCAACTGGTCTGTCCCTGGGCAAGACCAGTTGCAAAAGTGGGCAAAAGTGTAAGTTCAGTGTAAATTGACCCATAGTCCTGTTGTTTAAGCTCATCACATGCAGCCCATGGGAAAAAGAACGAGACAATTTGGGACAACATAGGCCAAGTTATGGACAGGCAGCTTAAAGCAGACCCATGGGGGCAGTGGGGAGTTACTTTCAGTTTCAGTTTTGATGCCCCCATGGCGGTACCTTGGGTTTGTAAGAAAAACTGTTTTGAAACATGAAATAATTCTTTGCTAGAACTTCATTAGCCAATGACAATAGGAACTCACTATGTGGCACTTGGTTTGTCTGTAGGTAATATCCTAAAGCCGATAAACCTGCATCATGTGGGATATTAGTATACAAGCTGGTCACATCCATAGAGCACAAGATATCGGTTGCATTAACCTCTCCGATATATGACAGATTCACCAGAAAGTCGGTGGTATCTTTTAGAAAGGATGGCAGGTTGTGCACTAAATCCTTTATGTGATGATCAACAAATTTAGACAAGGGCTCAGTCACAGATTGGTTCCCAGATACAATTGGACGGCCAGGGGGATTGTCCAGCCTTTTGTGAATTTTAGGCAAAGTATAAAACACTGGTCTTAATGTGTTGGTCTGTAGCAAGTACTTGTATTCTTTTTCATCAATGATTGAGTCAGACACCGCTCTCTTGAGTATAGATTTTATATCTTCACTAAACGTCATTGTGGGATCACCATGTAAGCGAGCACAAAAGTTAACGTCACCAAGTTGTGTCTCTATTTCTTGTACATAAGCAGCCCTGTCCTGAATGACAATAGAACCCCCCTTGTCTGCGGATTTAATCACAATGTCATCATCAGCCATTAATGCATGCAGTGATTCTTTCTCGGAGGTTGTAAGGCTGTGTCTAATGGAATAGTCCCCAGACTTTAGACAGGAGATAACGTCTTGTTCTACTAGCCGGCAGAAGGTTTCGACTGACGAATTGTTCATGGGAGGGAGAAAGGTGCTCTTTGGTTTAAACAGAGTCTTTTCGAGGGCAGGAGAGGATTCCTCAGATGGGGTAGTCGTTTGTTGATTATAATGTCTTTCAGTTCCTTTTGAATAGAAAACCTTGAGGCGGATAGATCTGAAAAACTTAAACATTTCTATTTTAGTCATAAAAGGATCATTCCCCTTCACAGGTACAAAAGAAAGACCTTTAGATAAGACAGAAAGTTGGTCTTGACTTTAGTGGAGATGTTGATGACACTGTCATTTATCTCTGTCCTCTTGTGTTTCTTCCTCCTCCTCCGCGTTTTGCAGTGCTGCCCTGAGTCGCTAGGGAGGGTCCTGGAGAGGGCCCGGTGTTGGAGAGTAAAAAACACCTGGTTGTGCACGAGTCGGTGTCAGTGCTCCAGTCTCCAGATGAGGCGCTGCTCACGGTATTCCGTTGCCTTTGTTTTTGTCTCGGCCTACCACCAAGGCCATGGTTATGCCGAAGCCAGGGGTAGACATTGTTGTTGCGATAGTCCATAGTGTCTCTTTGATATTTCTCCATCTTTTTGTGTTGTCTGTCTTGTATGCACTGATCTGCGCGTCACACTAAAGAACTAGGAGTTCTTTAAATTGCGCTGAGGAGAATTTTGTCTTGAGCTGTCCCTCTAGATCGGCAATCTCTTGTTTGATGGAAGCAAGTTTCTTGTTTTGATTGATTACTAGACTAAGATAATCATCCAATTATATATTTTTTTATTTTGTGTATATGAGTCCAGGCTATAGGTGTATCAAATTCTATGCAGATCTAAAATGCCTAACCTATTTTGTAGAGACTTTTTCATGAAAAAAAAGAAAACAAAAAACACTATACGTTACAATGACAAAACCATTATAGTTTTATTTAGAAAACAGTTGCAGTGCATTGCAGTTGCATTCCATTTATCTGATTGAACCACATAAGATAAGCATATCACTATAAAAGAAGGAAAAGAGGAGTGGTCACTAAGCCACAAAATATGGAATTACACAAACTAGTAAGGATATAGGCACTGCAACCAGGTTAAACAGATAGCTCTTTTGCTTGAATGCACTGCAACCAGGTTAAACAGACAGCTCTTTTGCTTGAATGCACTGCAACCAGGTTAAAACAGATAGCTCTTTTGCTTGAATGCACTGCAACCAGGTTAAACAGATAGCTCTTTTGCTTGAATGCACTGCAACCAGGTTAAAACAGACAGCTCTTTTGCTTGAATGCACTGCAACCAGGTTAAAACAGACAGCTCTTTTGCCTGTCAGTCATCAAATGTTATAAAGGGTCACAGTGGAGACGTTCACTCTTTCTTGGTCGTTCTCCCCTTCCTTGCTCTCTTTCGCTCTCTATATATATCTCTCTGGGTGTATAAGGGTCTGTCTCTCTCTCTCCAGGGTTATAAGTGCTGTCTCTCTCTCTCTCCGGGTGTACTGTGTAAGGGTCTGTCTCTCTCTCTTTCTCCAGGTGTACGAGGGTCATCTTTCTCTCCTTTTTATGAGGCTGGTCTCCACTCAGGATGAGTGTCATGTTGGTGTCTCTTCTACTCTGCTCTATCACCTCCACAACCTTACAAAGTACAGCCTATTTATTACGGGTTACAGAGTCTGTTTATATTGTGTGTAACCAGGTAGATTTTCTCTATTCTCTCTTTAAAGACGACTCAAAGGAATATAGACTCTAAAGCTGTAGGCTAGTTTCACTAGCCAGCCTAGCTAGCTCCTCGTTAGTTCCTGCTAACTCCTGAAAGAAGCTAGTTCTTGCATGTGGCCATACAAAACAGTTTTTTAAAGAAGCAATTGGGGAAAAAATAGTGGATATATAGATCAACACAGATGGCAAGAACAGTGCCATCTGTGGACCACTGTTGGCCCACATATCAGAGGGGGGCTGTTGGCATTTTGCTCATCAGTTTTTCAGCGGTCCACTTGTGGGTGGTCAATCAATGCCCCATGGTCATGAAGAATTGTCCTGATGTGTTGTTTCTGTCCTGTAGGTTTTGAGGTGGTGGGGCCAGATGGTCCTGTAGTTGGTGTGGTTGGTGAAGACCTGATCCTGCCCTGTTCCCTCAAGCCCACCACCAGCGCAGTGGACAAGGAAGTGGTGTGGCTGATTGGGGGTGACATAGTGCATCATTACAAACATCACAAGGACTGGACAGATCACAAGATCCCAGCCTACAGAGGGAGGACGAGTCTGTTCAGAGAAGAACTGCATAGAGGAAACCTCTCACTGAAGCTCAGAGCACTCAGACTCTCAGACGCAAACACATACCGTTGTTACATCGCAGATCAGACTGGGACTTATGAGGCGCCAGTGGAACTCGTTGTTGAAGGTACTGTAGCGATCTCTCAAGTCAGGTGCATAGTAGTTCATAAATAAGACTAGAGGATATCCTCTGAATTCACATGATGAGTGGGTAATCTCTCCTCTGGTGTTGGGTCAGATCCTCTGAATTCATATGATGAGTGGGTAATCTCCCCTGGTGCTGGGTCAGATCTTCTGAATTCACTTGATGAGTGGGTAATCTCCCCTGGTGCTTGGTCAGATCTTCTGAATTCACATGATGAGTGGGTAATCTCCCCTGGTGCTTGGTCAGATCTTCTGAATTCACATGATGAGGGGGTAATCTTCCCTCTTGCTGGGTCAGGAAAGTAATAGGATCAGTACGTGTTCTTGTGTTATGGGGATCTACTGCAGTGATGGGTCAGGGGATTTGTAGTTCATAGTAATAATAATATACATTTTATTTAAAGCGACTTTCAGGTCACCCAAGGACACTGCACAGTAATGGCAAGAGTAACACAGTAATAAAACAGCATATAGGGACAATACATATAGGTTGTACACTTAATACACATTATACACATTATACATTCAGTGGGGGACAAATGTTGACAACAAAAATAAAACAACAGTAGATGGGATAGAGGGGGCAGTTAGGAGTAGGAAGGAAAAGCAAGAGTGAAAAGGTGAGTTTTTAGCATGGATTTGAAAATGGACAGTGAAGTGCTTTGACTAGTGCCAGCCATGCTAAACGCCATGTCACCCATGGTGATGTGCAGTGGGAGTGGATAGGAGGTGGGCATCAGTGGAGCATAGTCAAGTCAAGTCAAGTCAAGTTTATTTATATAGCACATTTCATACACAGAGGTCATTCAATGTGCTTTACATAAACAAAACCAAACGATAATAACAAATAAAAGCATAGAAGGGCAATATAGTCAAAGAATAGTTAAAAGGTAAAGATCATAATAAAAGAAAAACATAAAACACAAGGTAAAATCATTTAAAAATAAAAGAATAATTAGTAAGCAAAAACACAGGCAAAAAGTAGTAAAAAAAGTAATAAAAGACAAAAGTAGAATAATTATCGAGGCAGATTCAGAATTTGTAACTTCGGCACAGTTAGCAGAAAGCGCCTGAGAACAGTTTGGTCTTAAGTCTAGATTTAAAACTGGCTACAGTTGGGGCCTTTTAATGTCATCCGAAAGTTGGTTCCACAGCTGAGCCGCATAGCAGCTAAAAGCTGCTTCACCATGTTTAGTTCTAACTGTAGGTTTTACTAGCAGGTTTTCACCTGGGACCTGAGAGGACGAGAAGGTGTGTACTGCTGAAGCATGTCTGACAAGTATTTAGGTCCTGCTCCATTTACTGATTTATAAACAAGCAATAGTGCTTTAAAGTCAATTCTGTGACTTACTGGAAGCTAGTGCAAGGACTTAAGAATTGGAGTAATGTGGTCAGTTCTTTTAGTTTTGTTAGAGTCCTAGCTGCTGCATTTTGTATCACCTGAAGCTGTTTAATAGTCTTTTAGGAAGGCCTGTGAACAGTCCATTGCAGTAATCAACCCTGCTGGAGATAAATGCATGAATGAGTTTTTCTAAGTCATGTTTTGACATCAGCCCTCTGAGTTTGACAATATTTTTGAGGTGGTAAAAAGCTGATTTAGTTATAAACTTTCATGTGGCTGTTGAAATTTAGATCACTGTCAATTAATACACCAAGGTTTTTAACAGTATCCTTTGCCTTCAACCCTTTTTGTGTCAAGGAGAGTGGCAACCCAAAAGTCTTTCCTCATTTTTACCAAATATAATTACTTCAGTTTTTCTTTGTTCAGCTGAAGAAAATTTTGAGACATCCAGGTGTTGATTTGTTCTATACACTGACACATAGATTCAAGAGGACCATAGTTGTTTGGTGATAGAGCTAAGTAAATTTGTGTGTCATCTGCATAGCTATGATATGAAATCAAATTATTTTGAATGATTTGTCCAAGTGGGAGCATATAGAGGTTGAATAATAGTGGCCCCAAGATGGACCCCTGGGGAACACCACAGGTCAGGTCAGGGCGTTGGTGTTGAGGCCTGTACAGTTTCGTCTGTGTATGGCAACAAAGACTAAGGTCCTTTCTTGTAGATATGATTTTAGCCAGCTGTGATTTGCCCGAAAACCAGACTGAAAGTAATCAAAATACCCATTTGATGTTAGGAAGGTGGTTAATTGATTAAAGACTACTTTTCAATAATTTTGCCAATAAAAGGTAGATTGGATATGGGCCTGTAATTGTTTAGCATGGAGGCATCCAGGTTATTCTTCTTGAGAAGTGGCTTTACAACAGCTGTTTTCAGTGACTTAGGAAAAGTGCCAGACAGCAATGATACATTTACAATTTGAAGGACATCCGCTATGAGGTGAAAAACAGTTTTGAAAAAATTGGTAGGCAGAGTGTCTAAGACACATGTGGAAGGGCTGAGATTCTGTACCGTTTTTTCAAGTGTTTAAGTAGTCTATCAAGCTGAACTCTGACATCAAGTTTAGTTTCCCTCTGTTTGTTGCTGGAAGTTCAGGTTGTTGAATTTGTAATTGAGCAGATATGTTGAGTCTGATTTTGTCAATTTTACCTTTAAAAAAGATGAAAACTCATTGCATTTATTAGTTGAGAGAAGTTCAGGTGCTAATTGTGAGGGGGATTTGTTAACTTATCAACAGTTGAAAATAGAATACGAGTGTTATTTGAACTTCTATTGATAATGTTAGAAAAGAAAGACTGTCTTGCTTTGCATATTTCAGAGTTATATGTGCGGAGCATCTCTTTATGGATTTCATAGTGGATCTGAAGTTTGTATTTACGCCATTTTTTTTTCAGTCTTCCTACACTCTCTTTTTTAGAAGTTTAACTGCTGGATTTTGCCTCCATGGTGCTTTCTGTTTGTCCTTAACTTTCTTGAATAGTAATGGAGCAATGTCATCCATAATGTTTGCCATTTTGCATTAAAGTGATCAAATAAGTCTTCAGAGTCTGACAGTTGACTTGACTTTAGTGAAAGTGCTTGCTCAAAGAGAGCACTTGTCTGATCATTTATGATTCTCCTTTTTACCATCATAGCTGTGTTTTGAGTGTGTGGGGGACATAGACACATCAAAGAACACGCAAAAATGATCAGATAAGGCCAGGTCTTTAACAGCTGTAGAGACATCGAGACCCTTTGTGATAACAAGGTCGAGGGTATGGCCGAGAGAGTGTGTTGGCCCCCCTGTACATGCTGTGTTAGGGAGAAAGTATCGATTAGTGCAATGAATTCCTTGGCATAATTGTTTTCAGGATTATCCACATGCAAGTTTAGATCCCCTGATATAATAAGACAGTCATACTCTATGCAAACAACTGATAGCAGTTCACCTAGCTCTTCAAGAAAAAACTTTAGCTGAATGTTTTGGAGGCCTGTAAATTGTCAGTAATAAAATCTGAGGAGAAGACTTAATGCATGCACACAGATATTCAAATGAAGTAAAGTCACCGAATGACGACTGATTGCACTGAAAAGACGTCTTGAAAATTGTGGCTATCCCCCACCTCTTTTATTTGCTCTGGTAGCACTCAAAAACTGAAGTTTGGGGAGCTGATTCGATGAGAGTAGCAGCACTGTTTGCTTGATCTAACCATGTCTCAGTTAAAAGTAAAAAATCAAGGTTGTATGTGCAAATTAGATCATGAATTAAGAATGATTTGTTTGAAAGAGATCTGATATTTAGGAGTGCTAGTTTTGTTAGTTTAAGTGTTGGGAAATATGATGCATGGGGAAATCTGAGGTTGATGTGGTACGGGTAGGAGATTGGACTGGTTTACCCTATAAGCTCGATGCATTTGTGTTCTATTTCTTGTCAATACAGGAATAGAGAATGTCATGGGCTTACTGGGTCCCGGCATGTTCTCAAAACTACTGTCAGTACCATTTATATTGCAGGGACCCTGAGAATATCATGCAATACAGTCATCATATAATTGTCCCCTGCTGCTGCCATCTGTATTTTCCACTGCACATTCCATGCTATATGCCGGCTGAGAAAATGAACTAAGAGGTTGCTGCTGCTTAAGGGATCCTTCTAAACGGGGAGGGGGAGGGCGAGGGGGTGGAGGTGCCCTTCGCTTCTTTGGTGCTAATGATCTTGGGCTAGTAAAACTCTGCATGGCTACTGGTAGCAGTCTCTCCATTCTTGCAGGGGAACATCATGTGCTTGGGTGGGGATGGTGATGGGTATTCAGGGGATCCTGTGGAGTTTGAGTGGGTGGTGGGATGAAGGGATGGGGATGGGAGATTAGGGGGGTTTGTGTGGCCTGGGGAGTTTGATTGGGTGGGGACGTGATTGGGTGTGGGTGGTGATGGGAAATCAAGGAGGTTGGGGTTGAATATTGGTTCACAGTCTCCATCTGCCTACTGAGGTTCTGGGAAGTTTGTTGCAGATGCTCCGCTTTCAGCATGTATTCCAGTAGTGTATTCCATGTTGTTGTGTCTTTGTGGTGACAAGGAGATGACAGAGGTGGGGAGGTGTTGGTACTGGTGTTACAACATGACCCTTCCTTTCTGATATCCCTCTCAGCAGCTTTGATAGGTGCTATCTCCTCATGCTCATCACATCCATTTGTTTGCTGAGATTCCAGGGGAGTTTGGCGCCAGTGATTGACTTTGAGTCATTTTAGCAGCACCATCTTATCTTGTCCAGTGGACATGGCTTGGCATTGTTGAGCTGGTTGTTTATGTTTCTCAAGGTCTGCATTTCAGTGGAGGCTAGCGGGTGGTTATCAGAGGGCCCTACAGCAGGGGAGGTTGGGCATATCTCTGTTTCAGCCTGTGCAGAGTGTTTTGGTTTAGTTGAGTTGTTGATGTCATCCGCTTGTTCCGTCTGTATGGCCACTGGCTTATCAGAGGCTCGGCTCAAGGTTGGCAGAAAAAAATGTTGGGTGCAGGAGAGAGGTGATAGTATTCGGTTAAGATCTTGGCCCCAGTCCAACTCAGCTCTGTGCTATTTGGTCTGAAGTATTCCCTCTTGATTCCAAAAAGGTTAAAATTGTCAATAAAATTCATCCCAACTGAAAAGCATGGTTTTTGCGAGCCAGGTGTTTAAACTGAATAGTCTGGAAAATACAAAGCTTCCCTCTGCTGGGAGTGGGCCACTGATGAAAATTTGTATTCCAAGCTCATATAGGGGCCGAGAAAAGTTCCTTGAAATCTTCTTTGACATACAGCTGTTCTCTGTAGATGTCATTTGCTCCAACATGCACAATGATAAACTTGATAGTTGCATATTTTGACACCAGTTCTGCAAGCTTGTTTTTGTGTCAGACACTGAAGCATTTGGGGAACAACATACAATCATCCTTTCCCCATTTATATGTCTCACAGTAAAGTCGCCTAGAACGAGGGTTGTGGGATGAATAGGGGTTGAGTGCTGCTTCTTGTCTGTGCCCATCTTTCTTTTGTTGTGGTTTGATGGCTGCCTGCTTTGGGTCTGTTCCTGGGAAATTCCTCTCTCACGTCCCGAGGCATTCAAATCTGTTCCATAGTGTTAGGGGCTGTGGGCTTCCCTTAGGACCACAAGCCCTGTAGTAGTTTGCTGATCTGTCTGTATTTCTGATATGAGGCCTGAAGTTAACATCTGAATTGACTGGTGTTGAGGTAATTACAGTTCTTGTATTACGTTTTTTGTTTTTTGGTCTGGCACCTTGCCTGTGCCAAGGCTCTGTACTCACATTTCCCTTTGTGAGGTCGATGCATTCATCTGCTCTATTAGCAGTGATATTAGACTGCTGGGTTACATTCTCTGCATTTCCAGTAGTTGCTGTACTCACTTCATGAGATGCCTCTCGTAGTTCATCTGTCGTTGATGGAAGGGCATGCATCTTTGATTCCAAAGTAGAAATCCTCTGTTCTAGCTCAGTACATTTTCGGCATGAGGTTGGTTAGTAAGGGGTCAGGAGGTTTGAAAGATAGGAGGGTGCAAGATTGTGTAGGATGATTTTGAATTGAATACGACATTGCACAGGGAGCCAGTGTAGTTCATGGAGGATAGGACTGATATGTTGCCAGGGCCTGGTATGGGTGAGAACTCTTGCAACGGAATTTTGTATGCATTGTAGTCTGTTTAATCTCTTTGCTGAGACACCAGAGAGTAGGGCATCGCAGTAGTCCAGTCAAGAGGTTATGAAAGCATGAATAAGAGTCTCAGCAGTGGTGGGGTTAAGTGAGGGCGGAGTTTGAAATGCTCGGGGAGCAGTGAGGGGTTAGGTGCCTTGCTCCAGTAGGCCACGGCTGCCCTCACACTGACGTAAAATGTTCTGGGGAGGTGGGGGGTGTAAGTGCTGAAGAGCAGGGAACCTATAGGATTTGATCGATTCATTTTGATCTGATTTGATTGTTTCCGGTCTCCCATCTCTCCAGCTGCAGGCTCCACTCCCCTCATCTCCACAGTAAGCTGGGGGAACGGTAGCGTGCGTCTGGACTGTGAATCTACAGGCTGGTCCGCTGAGTCCCAGGTGGTTTGGCTGACCTGTGAAGGCCGGACTCTCCCAGCTGAACCCACTATGCAGAGATTTCCTGAGGGCCTTAAAGTGAAGAGTGCAGTCACTGTGAGGGAGGGTGAGGGCAGCAGGTTTCTCTGCAGAGTGACAAGCCCAAGACAGACCAGAGAAATGGAGGTAGAGGTCTCACGTGAGTGTTTCTGACTTTTCCTCACCTACAAGTATGTTGTTTTTTATTTTACTATAAGTCAGGAGGTAGGCGGAACAGACATGTCGTTTGTTAAAGATAAGAGTGTGTGGGCTTTATATGCAATCAGAGCTACATGTATTCATTTAGCAGACACTTTTATCCAAAGTGACTTATATACCGTAAATCCTCAAATTATGGCCGGGATTCTATTCATTAGCTGGGCCTCGGATAATAGCTGGGGCGTGGTCGATTCGGACAAATAAAGGCCGGGCCCCAAATACAACCCGGGGTAATAATTGCCTACCAGTAGGGCTATCAGTCCACGAGCACTAGAAGACATTGTTTCGATTTAACTCAATGAAAGAAAATAGCTCTTCTTAATATTTTATATTGTTGGTTGGTTTAATAGGCTGCTGGCCTCAAAGTTGCATTTCTACTGTTGCCAATGAAAAGTCTCCAACACGTCGCTCTCAAACTACCTTAACTTGCTGTTGTCCATGCTAATTCGTTATTGTTCATATTGTTCATTAGCTTAGGCTACTTTATTTCTAAGAATACAATTCTACGACAGAAGCCTAATGAGAAATAAAGGCCTGCCCTGAATATAAGCCTCCCCAAATAAAGACCTGTCTTTTGCGCAGCCTAAGTAAATAAAAGACCCCGGTCACAATTTGAGGATTTACGGTATGTCGATTTTATTACAACTGGAGCAACTTGGGGGAAAGTGCCTTGCTCAAGGGCACAATGGTGGAAGCCAGGAATTGAACCCACAACTTGTCAGGCTACTGCACACTAGCCCAGCTCCTTTATACTACCTCCGCCCACACAACAGATGAGGTTGTCGGTATGTGTGCAGTATCCAATCAGATGGGGTTGTTTGTATGTGTCCTGTATCCAATCAGATGAGGTTGTTTGTGTGTGTCCTGTATCCAATCAGATGAGGTTGTTTGTATGTCTTGTATCCAATCAGATGAGGTTGTTTGTGTGTGTTGCAGGGCTGCTTTTTGCTTGCTCCAGGCATCACTGGGCACTTACTGCACCTATCCTGCTGTTCTTATCTGTGTGTTGGATCTTGTTTTACCACTATGGAGGTACTGCAGTCATTTTCTCACTAGATGGCGCTGAAGGGACATCAGTAATTATATTAATCTCCTCTAGCCATTGTCTTGCTCCTTTATAGTCTTATACTCAACACCATTGTTTTATTGACACATTTCAGCAAAACTCTCTTCACTGAGGAAAATATAAAGTTACCCCTTGTTAATATAATCTTTCCAAAAATGTGATGTTCTATTACGTTTTGCTTTCGCATCAGTTTGTCTAGTTCAAAAAGAAAAGAACCTGAGGTTCCCGTTGCACTGAGCAGGATTACCGTTGCAACAACACATCATTAGTAGGGCAGAACTATCCTGTCTCACGACGGTCTAGGGCAGTGGTTCTTAAACTGGGGGTCGCTAAAAACTTTGGAGGGGTCGCAAAATGATTTGCATCTGGATTAAAGGCATTTTTCTAAAGGTTTTTAGTCAAAGGTTGCCATTGATATAATGCCTTTGGTGTTGACATAGCCTACCTAAGAGAGAAGACATTTTCTGCTTCTGCTTCTAATGCCCATCTCGCAACATACATTTCAAAACCAACTTCCGCCAGTTAGAGAGAAGGCGGTCGAAATACTTTTTTTGGGGGGGTCGCCAGACAAAAAGTTTAAGAATCACTGGTCTAGTGGTTCATGGAAGAGCATAGTGTTCCTAAAAGCATTCTTTGTATGATTTCTGCAGCCATGTTCCACCACTAGTGTTGCTGTAAATGTATTGTCTATACATTGTAAATATATAGTATATATATATTTACAATAAATATATTAATATATTAACTTATATATAGTAAATATATATTGAGTATATATATATGTCTCTCCCTAGGCATCCATCTGTACAAACAGTGGGTTATCTCCAAGTTTTCATGGGCACATGACTATAGCCCCCTGACTGGTAAAGATTCCAAGATCTACACAGATCCCCTCATTATCCGAAGACCCAGAGGAACAGACCGGGGCACTGTCAGCATTAAGGACTACAACAACATCACTCTGGACCAGCTGTTCAGTCCTGACCCTGGTCAGTCACCTCCCAGTGTAGTCATCCTCCAGGGACACTCTGGATATAGCAAGTCCACCACTGCACGGAAGATCATCTGCGACTGGGCATCTAGGAAGCGGTACGCTAAGGAGTTTAAACTGGTGGTTCTCCTGACGTGTAAAGAGCTGAACATGGAAGCACAGGGAGAGTGGAGGAGTTTGTTGGAACTGATCACTCTGAGCAGTCGCTGGAGTTTCAGACATGTCATTGAGGGTGTTCTAAAGGATGCGCCACACAAGGTGCTGTTTATCATCGATGGGTTTGATGAGCTGAGGCTGTCAGCAGAACAGCCCAGCTCCCATCTACCCAGCCAGCCGTTCAGCAGAGCGCCCCCTGCAGACATTCTCTATGCACTGCTGGGAGGACGCATCCTGCCTGAGTCCTTCCTGTTGGTGACCACCAATCACAAAGCTTCAAAGAAGCTGAGCAAGCTGCTAAATCAACGAGAACAGCGCTTCACGGAGATCCAGGGCTTCTCTGAGAGAATGGTGAAGGAATACTTCCATGTGTTCTTTGAGAACAAAGAGAGAGCTAAAGAAGCGTATCAGTATGTGTGTGAAAACAACTTCCTGTTCTCCTCCTGTTCCATCCCTATGAGATGCTGGATGATCTGCTCAATACTTAGGGAGAGTCCTGAGGTGAAACAAATGGAACTGGAAAATAGGACCCTCATATTTTTGCTGTTTGTACTTATTGTTCTGAAGAACACCAGTATGGCAAAAAGTGAGGCCCCAAAGATGTTGGCGAAACTGGCAAAAGAAAGAACATGTAAAAAGGAATTCTTGTTTGAGAAGGAGAGTGTATCTGGTCTTGACAAAATCTCTCTCCTTCAGGGAAGCAGTGCCAGACAGTACTGTTTTGTGCATCAGACCATTCAGGAGTTCTTCTCAGCTCTATACTTCATCACCTTAGAAAGCACTAAGATGGAGATTGAAGTGAAGACGCTGTTGGACTCAGTAAAGGGACCCTCTGCAGATACAAACATCCATCTTTGGCCAGTCATTCGCTTCCTTTTTGGATTCTCAAATCCAAATGTGTGGAAAAAGTCAGTTTCACTCTTAGCTTCCCACAACAGTTCATCCTCATCAGGCAACACACCATCTCCAACATTGCTACAAGATCTACTAAAAGAATGGATTTTGGAAGAGGCTGACAAATTTATTTTGAAAGCTGTGAGCTTCTTTCTCCACTGTCTTTATGAGCTTCATGACGATGCGTTTGTGAAGAAGGTCATGGAGAAATGGAGGAAGGTTGACTTTGCCTCTGTGGTTCTAAAGAAGATAGACTGCTCGGTACTGCGCTACTGTCTGCAGTGCAGGCCTGCCATAGCACGCCTGAATCTCAGCAACTGCAACCTGACTGCAGAGAAGCTGAAGCTGCTTGCGCCTGCACTGTCACAACTGACATGCGAGGAACTGTGGTGAGTAACATAGAGTTGTAGGCAAGTCTGTATCTCGCTATACTATTACCGGTATTTAAAGTCCTGTGTAGGTTTACGATTTAAGCGAGTAAGATGTATTTGGCAGGTGCTTTGCGCTTAAAGTCCTTGGTTAAATGCTTTTTTTTCTTCACAATTGCAGTTAACTTAATTTAAGTATCGACTGAGTCATTTCCATTCCTTTCCGTTCTGTTATTTCCCTTGCAAGCCCTACCAGGATTTTTCCCAGAGAATTGCGTCAAATCATTTGCCGCCTCCCATTGTCCTAAAACTTAAGTGTCCTACACCTACTGCTTACATTTTGTATGTGTCTGATGTCACCAATATCATCTATGAAACACAATCTACACATTCTGTGTATTTCAATAGACCTGTCACTGCAACCTGGAAACATGTAACTTAATTAAATATGCAAGCAGGCCAATGCTCAGGTCCAATGCCAAATTAATAGCTAGCAGAACTGAGGTGAAGTCACTTCCTGTTTTCCTGTTCATAACATATAGTGTCAATGTGTTTGGTGAGTGCTGAAATAATCTTTTCCTTCTCTTTCACAGTGGAAAACAGCCAGTTTTCAGATCAGATTATACATAATGTCCTCCGAGCTCTAGAACAACAGAAGTCTGTGGGTTCAGTCAGTCTGTCTGTGAAGACAGTCAGCTTTGACACAGCAGAAGTGCTGCTAAACCATCTACACAAGGCATATGTCACAGGCATCATGAGGTGACATACTCACTACATAGAACATCTACACAACTCAATAGATATCCTTTTAGAATATCTACACATCTCAACACAGATATCCTTCTAGAACATACACACCAGATACAACACATCAGATATCCTTCTAAGTTCTACCACTAGATTATGCTGCATTGATATAAAGCTGGCCACAAGTCTAGTCATAAAGGCAAAACCATGTCAGTGGGAACACACACACTGGGGCATCTTCTTCTCTTTAGACAATTACACAATGATGGCCGCAGCTCACTCCACTATCTGGCATTGGCCAATGCTAGTACATTCATGTTTGCTTGTGACAGACTAGGTAAACATATGGTAAAGTTAATTTTCTTCTCAGAGGTTACAAGGCTATGTTTTCTTCCTAGAACGTCTGCAAAACTGCTGATATGCTTCTGGAATATATACACAATCCTGCATCTGTGTCAAAAAACTGCAATCTTCTCCTTCTTATTTAACAGTGTTACGTTGACTGGGATGTTGCAGCAGGATGAACATGGAAACCATCTTTGTTCATCTCTCTGTGTGGAAAAAGACCAGCACAGTTTCACGTGAGGCGACAGACAGGACATTATTACTAAGGAATATATCAGTTTATATATTTTAAGCACCCGTAAAAAACAGAAATAATGTGCTCAACACCTTATTCTAAATTGGACTGGATACTGAGTCCCTTGGAGAAAAGGTTTCTGGTGCGCACATGAATGTTTCTAGCCTGATGTAGCCATACTCACTTCTAATCCTCTTCATCATCGCATAAAGCCTGGCCAGACAATTTGATTGGTGCGAACTGCTCTGGTTTTGGCATAGTTGCTTCTCAATGGAACATTGTGGACATTTTTGTGGAAATTTTGTGGGTGGGGTTACATTCGGGCTAGCTTCCAGGCTAGCCAGGTTTAGGTGCGCACCAGAAACTTAGAAAGGCAATGTGCTGACTACAGACACGGTCCTAACCTCTCTGTACACTTTCAAAGTTTACAATACCACCAAAGTGTAACGCTATTTTGAGTCTTGTCAATGTTTTGAAAATTGTGATTTATTTTTACGTGGCTCCATGTCTGCAGCTACAAGCTAGAAGACATTTTTTTGCTAATACAAACAACGGTCTAGCTCAAAACTCCTCCGATTAACGTAATTTTGTCATCCATAAATTCACCTTAGGTTGTGTGTACACTGAACCATCCCTTTAAGCTTCTTTAATCGCTGTCCTTGATTAAAAAAAATGTATGTTAAAGTTTTATGTTTTTGAATGGAGGTACAAAACGCACACCAGAAAAGGAGGTGCTGGCATCCAGTAAAACACTTGCAAAAGAAGGGAAGTGCCGCACACTCCCGAGTTACACATATAAGTCTTTAATGTGACAACGTTTCGGAACGTGCGGCACTTCCATCCTTTTGCAAAAGTTTTCTGTTTTCCCATGAAATTAATGGGTTACATTCATGTATGTAGCTATCACAAGAGTTTTGGTTGAGCAAAATCACGTTGGGCGAAGGCCACGTTGGGCGAAGAGCATTTCTATCTATCATTATGTAGTACCATCAATAACATCTGGTTCTGTGTGTGTGTGTTTGTGGCCATCAGTGTGAGTGTTGAACACGACAGCAGCGCTCCTGCTGTGTCTCATCTCTCCGCCACTCTGCACACCTGTGAGAAGATGGCCGACTGGACACTCCTCCTCCAGTCCTTCCAGCAGCTGAGAGGGAAAAAGAGCGAGTAGGAACTTTGTTCATGAGTGCAGAGTACAATTTGCAATGTGTTCTGCTGCTGGTGGTGTCCTTATTTGTGGATGTGCTTGTGTTCCCCCTCAGGCCAGAGCTGGAGGAGGATGTGGAGAAGTTGCTGTCCTCCTTGCGCTCCCTTCCTGGACTGAAGAAGGGGTACCTAAAATCCAGAGTCCAGATAAGCAAGTGGGCCTCTAAGGTATTCTCCCTCATCCACGACTGTGCCATTCTACAGGAAATGGAGTGAGCAAGTGTGTGCATGTACAGGTTTTCTATCTCTTCCAGACCCATCCTAGACTGATGGAGATAACTCTTTTAGCAGCACTTTAAATACTTTTGAAACACAAGTGTATTTGTACAAAAACAGTTAATTGCACACCTATGAAGTAGCTCCAGTTTTTTCCCCGTATCACACTTGTACATTACTTCACCAAACTAGTTTAAATTATTGGTTATGTTGCATTACAATGACTGCAGAAGGCTAAGTAAAACAGTGATTTTACAAAGCTAAGGATCAACAGGATCCTGGGATATGCCCGCTTGACGAGAGAGATGGAACTAATGACTGGCCTTTGGCCATAGCAACCATCCATTTAGAACTAGTAACGTCAGTTTGTGACAAATGAGTGGATATGTGGTGGATAGAAGTAGTTCTACAAACAAGACAGTTTTAGCGATTGCAAAGTGAAAACTATAGCAGCAAATGAATGCAAGACAAGTGTGGCAACAGTGGTATAAGCGGGACAATGGACTCTGCGTTCGGGTATCAGAAAAATAATGCATTTCGAAGTAACAACCATTTGCCTTCAGATGAATAATCATTTTACATATTTTTTTGTTTTGTCATGAGCTCAATGTGCACATGTTTAACTTTTTTTCTTTGATTGTTCAGTGTGACGGTGAAGGAACAGCCAGAACATGGAGACACTCTCTGCTCATTTCTCTCCTTGAGGAAACACCAGCATAGCACACTCAAGCAGGACCCATTAATCAGGTAACACCAGCATAGCACACTCAGACAGGACCCATTCATCAGGTAACACCAGCATAGCACACTCAGACAGGACCCATTAATCATGTAACACCAGCATAGCACACTCAGACAGGACCCATTCATCAGGTAACACCAGCATAGCACACTCAGACAGGACCCATTAATCATGTAACACCAGCATAGCACACTCACACAGGACCCATTCATCAGGTAACACCAGCATAGCACACCCACGCAGGACCCATTAATCAGGTAACACCACACCGGAGGCATTAATCAGGTAACACCAGCATAGCACACCCACGCAGGACCCATTAATCAGGTAACACCAGCATAGCACACTCATTATTGTCCTGTTACAAGGACATTTGTTGCCACAGTCAGTAGTCAGTACAGAGTCTTTCATACATTCAGTGCACGACGCATGGGTTTCACAACATGAAACTTTGATCGAAGTATCATCAGTGTCTCTACACATGAAGTCGAGCATTGAGAACATTGTTTACTAAAAAGAAAGGTTTTTGACAACTCACTCCTTGACTGGCAAGATGGCGGCAAGCAGAAAAACCAAGTGAGTTGTTCAAAACCTTTCTTATAGTAAACTCTACTCTAGTGTCCACCAACAATATTCTCGATGCTCGAGTTCATTTGTAGAGACACTGATGATACTTGGATCAAAGTTTCATGTTGTGTCGAGCCTTCTTAGTGTTTGAAAAATAGCGATTTTGACGCGATCATGTATCAAATTAGTAGTGCCCCTAGGATTCCCATTAAAAAGGCCATTTCACCCAAAAACGACAACGCGTACAAGCTTAAAAGTGCCGATCAGACGTACTTATGCTTTGAAACGAAAGTTTGACTCGGGTCTATTCACAAAAACACCATAGGATGCATTTTGGCGAGAGTTACACTTTAATAATTTGTGTATAGAAAAAGTATGGAATTTTGAAATGGAAAATGTGTAGGAACCCTGGGACATATGAAACAATTACCAAATACCAACCCCTGCTTGCAAAGATCAGTGACCTAGGCTATGTATGTAAGTTTGTGCCATTGATATTTGGCAGCTTGGGACACAAACATTGTTCAGGGTTTT